>NC_034435.1:4571751-4685097 GCF_002078875.1 Numida meleagris
CTGCGACGCAACAGGGACGCGGTAATACTCCAAGGATTTTGTTTGGAGTTTTATAGCATTACATAGCAGCCTTATTGGATTTAAATGGCTTAAATTAACTGGGTTATTTAATGGGTTGTCCAGATTAGGCAGGAATCTGCAAAGGCTGTTACTTCAAGAGCAGCTGCATTGGAAGAAAAGATCTCAAAGTAACATTAATATCCCGGAGGCTCGCAAGTCCTGACAGGCCACTCCTGTCCTTTATTGACATTCTCTCATATGCATTTAGCCAGGTTTGTGTTTAGTTTAATAATCTCCTGAAAGTTTAATTGTTGCTTTATTCATCCATGACCTTTCCTTCTCATCTGGAGACATATTATTGCTAATCTACAAATTTCAAGAACCAGATTTATTTGCAAAACCAATTATTCTGCTATGCAAATCTCCCCTCTTCCTGCAGCCTGCTTGAACGGGGCTTTTTACAGCCACCATAAGATATAGACACTATTCAAATATTTAAATGTAAAATTTATCTATATTTCTTTTCAAGCGTGCCCAGGTTCGACGTGGTGCAAAGTTAATTAAAATCTTTAGAATCAAACGCAGGTTTCCTGACCTTGATCCAGGCCTGACAGCCTTCAACCTCCCCAGCGCTCCCTTAGCCACGGGGAAGTGGAGCTACCAGCGGAGCGGAAATCACTATCAGTAAACTTCTAATGGAGAAACACGTCCTCTCCATTAGTGTCAGACACGACAATGCCAGTTCAGACTCAGAGACACAGACACAGGTTTCCTGAGCTCTCTGCAGATGCCTGACCTGAAAGAGGAGCACACAAATGCTCTGAAGTACGAGTTTTTGCTACAGATCTTTACCCCACGCTTTTCTTAGTGGCGCTTTCCGCACGGAGCGATGCCTCCCCTCAGCATCAGGAAAGCAGGAGACAAAACATCTGAATTTGGGGCCGGGGATCGAGCCCTCTTCCCAAATAATCAGCGTCCTCAGTACATACCATTGCCTTTAGCTGTCCCCTGCCTCAGCCTCTCCATCTCCAAAGCGGCAGCACGCCCTGCTGTGTTTGCTCAGATTTCAGACACCGACCTCTCCCTGCTGTAATCCTGCCCAACAGCACAGCCAGCGTCCTGCCACTACCGAGCAGCAGCACCGCAATTACCAGCAACCAAGACATCAACATTTTATACTAAGCCTCATGTCAGTGAACAGCATTATCAGGGAAGCTTGTGCAATTAAACCATAATTCGGTGGATGGATGTTAAGTACTTTACAGATGAGCAAATTAAGAAAGCATTAGCCAAAGGATCCGAGGGGGAGGTGACAAAGGTGCGGGTGAGCAGCGCGGTGCTGCGTGTGCCCCCTCTGCTGCAGACACCTCGGGGCTGTCCCCACCAACTGCTCACGTGGAGAAGGAACGGGGACTGAGGGGGGCACATGGAGTCGGGGGGGATGCAGGCAATGCAGGGTGACCTTTGCTGCAAACATATGATTCCAGCTCCAACACGTCCAGTGTTTGCAACCAGAGCAGCACCGGCTGCAGACGGGTCCCACAGGCACAGAAAGGAGCCAGGCTGCCAGGAGATGCCACTCCTGATTGTTTTGCCTCAAGCTGGTAAGATAGAAGTTGTTCCGTATCTCACCAACAAATCCACACCATCAGACTGACAGACAGCAGGCAACTTCAGCAGTCTTTCACCGAAACAGAATTGCTCGCTCACATGAAGAACAGAGTGGAAATGTGTGTTGCTGGAACATTCACGTCTCGTTCATGTACTGAAGCAGAGAGGACGAGCACAGTTTGTTTCCTTGAGATGTAACAGAGAGCTCAGCTCCGACACACGTACAGCCAGACCAGCTCCCCTTCCCGGATCCCAGCACAGCTCGGGGATGGAGCTGGTCGCCTCCTGGCAGCTGAAGCAGGCGGGCACGCCACCGGCCTCAGTATGCCCTGGCCCCAGCTTTATATATTTCAGATATGGGTGGCTTTAAGCTGTTTTCTGCAGCCTGTGGATTGTTTCTCTTGCTCAAATAATTTAGCTTTAACCTGAGGCCGTGGGCTCAATCCTTGCTGTCAAAACCCAGTGTGTAGCTTCGCGTGCAGCTCCTGCGGGTATGGGGAATACAGCATGAATCTTCTCTGACTCCTTCAAAGTCTGGCAGAACGGCTTTATGTTTGTAGAAACAGACATGAATAAAAATAAATCTGACAGGCTTTAGTCTATGTTTCTCCAGTATATCCTCCTCTGCACTGGATTTACCTGACTTGGTTTATATCTAACAGCTTCGATGTGGATATGTTTACAGTGAGACAGACCCCAATAAATATTAGCAGGGATAAGGGCTCCCTCGCAGAAACACCCAAGCAAAGCAAACTGTAACAGGGGCTCTGCTGGAGGCAGCAAGGCAGCAATCCCAGGGTGGGAGCCAGCCGGCCTGCACCCCGCACGCCCAGTGCTTCAATTAGTGCTACGAGTTTAAGTTACGACCCAAATTGCTGTTTTCAATACTCTTAAGAACTACTTTTTGTTCTTAGCACAGGCAAATAAGGTTCATAAAACACTGTGATAGTGTCCAATTACACCTGGAGTTGGAAACCTTAAAGGTTCCAGCGAAAAGAGGCCACGTTCCCCTGCTGCTGCATGTACCATGTCATAGGCATAAATGAAATGTGAATTACACCACTTTCACCAGCGTAAATGATTACAGAGGAGCTGCAATCCAAGGTGAAGCTGCGCTGTTAGTAGGTTTATTTTAAGCTCAGACACCATTAGATATGACAGAAACATGAAAGAGACTTCCCCTCAGTGGCACCTGGATGAAAACGTGACTGGTTTTCGGGTGCCCTGCAGTCGGACTCTGGCACCTGGACGGGGCAGCGCCCCAGCACTCGCTTCTGCAATCAGCGTCTCCACGAAGGGCTCGACTTCGTCTGTGACAACAGGGCAAAACTTGCCAGGGCTGCTTGATATTTTTATGTTTTTGTCACAGACAGATTCCCATCGGGCCTTGCAAAGCTGCTGGTGAGGCAGAACTCCATCAAAACCCAACTTCTGATCTAAGGGTATGTCTAATCCATTAACAGCAAACCTACTGAAAACCAGTGGACAGCAAAGCTCTGATCGGAGGCACATTGCGCCGGGCTCAAGGCGATGCAAGAACTGAGCTGGGGTTTCACTACATGAAACCTTCAGGGGCGATTCCAGCTGCCTGCACCACGGCCATACCTTGTGTTCCCATGCCACCCCTCTCCGTGCTGACCCGCAGGTGCGTGCCCCATTGCTTCCCAAAGCTGCAACAAGGGGCAGAAGCCATTAATCAGCATCAGCAGCTCGGCTCCTGTGCCAAAATCTGGGGACATAGGATCCTTTAGCTCCAGCTTACACTCATCTTTTCCAGATCTCCTTCAAATAGGATGTACCTTACAGCTGGTCACACAACTGGGGGATTCCAAACATCACTTGCTCAGAGTGGCTGCAGCGGGGACGCCGTTCCTCAGGTCCATTTGGAGGCACTCATCAGTCAACCAAGTTTCGCTCTCCTGGAGACAATATATCTGAGCCATAAACCTCAGCCTAGAAACATAACTCACCAAATTTAGTGAGTAGCCCGTCATTGCTGAGAGCAACGATCCTTAACCCTTATCTAGCTCTGGGGAATCATTATCTGCAGTTGTTAATTTAAGCTTGTTTTAAGTAATAAAAAAAATATTTCTTTCCGCTAAAAATGGGTCACTACTTCTACCACTGCTTCATTATTCAGTTTCAAACTAACAGTTACTTCAATTGATTTCTCATCCAATAACTATCAGAGCAGCCAATTAATATATTTACCAGCCAACTTTCAAAATGTTTTTACTAGCCAGGAAGGGGCTGCAGAAGCCTCTGAGAGCAATGGGGCAGAGGTCAGCCTACCAGACAGGAGAGCCAGGCTGCACAGGACTTGCCACAGAGTTTGCGTTGTCCTCATCTCATCTACAAACATTGTCTTCCTCCTTTCAGCAGCATCTCTCAAATACAGTCCTTCAATGTCACTGTTTTGCAGCACTCTATGTGCATTTATGTACAAAATGAAACTACCACACGGTGCAGCAGGGTCCTGCAGGTTTCACCTCCTGTTTGGGAGCACTGCAGTGCAGCGAGGTAGACGATGGCACGAAGCAGTGTCAGCTGGAAGGGGCCCGAATGTGCCACTCGCAACTCTAAGATAACACAGCAATATTCCTTTACAGCAGTGGGAGAGCGGTCAGACCAGGCATCAGTCACTGATATTTATAGCAGAAAAAGACAAGTCCCAGAAAACAACAAAATCTAGCTGACTAGGTTGGGAATACAGTCATCCACAAACTTCTCAGGGCAGCACAATGACCACAACACCCTTGAGCAATCCGTCTGTCAGCTGGGAAGATGTAATTCAGACACTGAATGGAGTCACACTAGTGGACAGCTCTATGGGAACCAATTTACTTGAAGAAGGAAGAGAGTTTAATCAGTCAGGGCTCAAAAGGCATGTAACTCATGTCAGAGGAGAACAAAACTGATTGTACACTCATCACAGGTGAACAAAAGATCAGGGAAGACAAAACAATTACAAGCAGATAATGAAATGGAGCGTCAGTAGCACAGACGGTGCCTCCGAGAAGAACAGCCCATCCCAGCAGCCTGCACCACCGGGCTCTGGCAGCCAGCACCTCTCCAAAACCTCCCTTGTGGCTGTAACACCAAAAAGCAGAGGAAATTTGAACCCATTTGCAATTCCACAGATGCAAATCAGTTTTATGATGGGTGCTTCTGCTCTACCAGAGATTGGATATCATAGAATCTTAGAATTGCTTGGGTTGGCAGGGTTGGACCATCCAGTCCCAACTCCCTGCCGTGGGCTGGTTGCCACCCAGGAGATCAGGCTGCCCAGGGCCTCAGAGATGGGGCATCCACCGCTTGCGCTGTTCACCATAACATCAACTCTGAAGAAATATTTGTCCCAGAGAGCCCCGAGACACAGTTAGGAGAGGCGGATTAGAGGGATCCATCTCATTTTGCACTGGAACAGCCGGGAATGTGCCCGTCCGTGGGTGGCTGCGACTCACAGGCTGCCAGCAGCCCATGGGACGGAACCTCAAAGAAGCCCATGGCCTGGGGCAGCCCTGCTGCCAGGACTGGCACGGCCGGCAGGACGTCTCCCAGAACCTTGCAGAGCAGAGGAAAACAGAGGGGGCTTTTCCATCCCCCGTTTTACCAGGAGCTGGTGATGCCAAGTATCCTTCGTACACAGCAGGTGGTCTCCAAGCCCATGTGGTGCTTGGGATCCTGGAGCCAGAGGCCGTGGGGCCGTGCAGAGCCCCGAGCAGCATGGGCTGCCACCCGCACACTGAGCCTGGGCCTTGGCAGCTCCCTGCAGGGCTCCAGGGGCACCCAGCACCCCGCTGAAACACGAGCCAGTGGCAGCAGGAGGGGCCCTGGGATGCGGCCATGTGAGCAGAGCGCTCATGGAGACAGCGAGATCCGTGTCTCCTTGGAAGCAACCCGCCTGGTTTCTTAGAGAACAATGCTTATCTTCCCATCTCGTCTGATGATCCCTTATCATTACCCAATCCTCCTGGGCTTTGCAGACATTAGGTAATCTTGCGATAAGAGATTAAGAGAAAAGCCAAGACACGTCCACAGCCGTTCATGGTGATTCTCCCAAAGCCTGGGTACGTGACGCAGAGACCCAAAGATGCCTCGCTCTGCTGGAAAGATGCAGGCAGAAACCTGATTATTCCCAGCTGACCCGCGGGGTACTTAGTCATGGCTGTTGTAGTTGTTTTAATAAGGAAAAATATCATTAGGAGGAGCTGTGCTAGAGCGGTACAGCAACGATAGGTAGTACTTTGATAATGCCTGCAGAGAGGAAAGCGTGCCACAGGGTAAAAGCAGCATTCTGGCAGTATTTCTTGCATGCAAAGCAGAGCCATCTGTAATGGGAAGGTCAGGCACTTACCAGAGGTTGGGAAAAACCACACTGAAAGTTTTCAGCTGCTGTTACTCAGTAAAACAGCTGCAGATGCACATGCATCTACTGAAAACAGGAAGGAAATGCAAAGGACCTGAGCATGAATGCTTTGAGAAGGGGAGGGGAGAAGGAAATTCACTGTTTAACTTGCAGATGGAGTGAGAAGGACAGTTGAACACACACATGGTTCAAGACAGGGAACAAGATTCACATCTGTGCTTAAATAGAAAAGCTTCAGAGCTGCTGTTCCAGGCTGCTGGGCTTCTCCTCTGCTCTAAAAGCCAGGCTTTTTGTAGGGTCACATAAAGAAAACTGCTTTGAGCTTTCTTGACTTCAGCATCAGCTTTCCTCCCAGCAAGAGTAGCCCACACTACCTGGCACGACGGCTGGAGGCAGCGCACAGAGCATCGAGGGAGCAGCAGAGTGCTCCTGCAGCTCCTTCTGCGGGGGACGGCGACCCAACTTTGCTGCCTTGGGAAAGTGCTCTGTGCCCGGAACTTGTTGCACTGTGTCAGCACAAACAGAGGATCCTAACAACACCTCCAGTTTCTAGTACTTACAGAGCCACATGCTGTTTTCCATGCACAAACAGCATGTTCCATTAGCACAAATTACTTTTGTTTTTAAAAGAAGATATGCCAAAGAAGAAAGAACAAAAATAACATCTCTTACCCCGAACAATGTAATGTATGTTTTCTGGCTTACATTCCACAATGGCAACAGTTTTTGAAGACAAAAATACCGCAGAAATGGTCTATGGTGCAGAGAATTAAACTAAATTCAGTGCAGGGACCACAAACCAGACCATGCCTTTGCTGGAGAATCAGAGGGCATTAGGGAGAAAGTCTTTCTGAGATGCGTCCTGCTTCACTGACCGCAAAAATTGCAAAGAAAACCTCTCTCCTAGAACACATTTCATTCTGCATTAACCGTTATGGTTTCTGAGAGCTGCTCCCGTGCAAAACCAGCGCTGTTACTTACGAAACAATGCAACAAACCCACAGATGGGAATTGGCTCTCCTAGCAGCATAGCTAAAAAAAGTCCCTTCCTCTTTTCCCCCTCCTGTAAGAAATGGCCTCTTTCCTCAGTCATCTGTGTAACATTTAAAGATTAATGTCTTAGTGGCACGTAGAGACCAGGTTCTACTTTCAGAGTTATCTGTCCACAGAGTGAACACATTTTGGATGTGCAGGCAGTTTCTTCAAAGAACAGGTTAGCTAAATGAAGGGTTACTGAGTGTGATCTTAATGATCAGTGGTTAGTTCCTGATTGGCTTTCATCTGTTTTCCTGTGTCTTCTTTAAATTTGCAAATGACTCGGACTGTGAACAGAGCCTTGGACTGAAAGACGATTTGCAGGCGGTAAGGAGGGCTGTGCTGCTCCATGGACAAGGAACTGGCCTGGGACTGGCACTTCTCCAGCTGTGAGGTGAGGACACCCCTCCCTCCCAGATCCCAGGGACCCCCGGTACCGAGCCGCTCTGGGTACGAAGTGGCAGCGTTTACCCTACCCAGCTCCAGGTGACCACTGGCTCTGTTGTCCCCACACCACTGCTCGCCCCCATGACACGTCTCTGCTCTGGGACTTTGTATCTCTCACCTTTGCTGACGAGGAAAGCCTGGACAAGTAGATTAAAATTCTTAACTCTCAGCTCACTTCTGATCGCCTTCAGCACCTGCCCTTCCTCCATCCCCCTTGCCCTTCTGGGATGGTGCACAGCTGCCGGTTGCACTCGTAAAACACCGCAGGAGTCCCAGGCAGAAGCCGCTTCTGGGAAACATTAAGAATTATTCCAATTATTCTGTGAGAGTGACAGGATGGGCAGGAGAACAAAGTCAAGCACCAGGACACACACTGCATGATACAGAGTCACTCTGCAGAGACCTGCAGTGAAGCAGAGCAAATGTACCAGGAAATTCCTTGGAGACTTTCAGATGCTAAGCAAAAAAAAAAAAAAAGCGGAGGAGGCCGCCAGACTCCGGGTGGTTTTAAATGGAACAGTCTGATTGCTTCAAAACCTTTTTCTGGTTGGTGATGGTATTCTCCCTTCCACAGGATGTTTTGAAATGTATACCTTTGTTTTGAAAGAGACCACAGCTCATCCCCGCGGGACTCCCCAAGGACTCGGCAACCTGAGCAAGGGGAGCTGGCAGGGGACACTTCCCAGACCTTTCAAGACCTCTGTACGCTGCCAGAGCGAAGCGGAGAGGCCTGGGTGTAATGGAAACCCTGTCCCCAGAGAGGAAATGAGAACAGAATCCTCGAGGCCCCGGACTTCTGGGGGGGGAAAAGGGTGACTTATGTTTGTACAGTTGCAGTTAGAGAAATGGCTTAGCAAAAGAAAAAAGTAACAGCAAAAGCACTTTGCCTCCAAGCTCTCTCTTTGTCTTGTGAGTCTTATTTGCTGACAGGGGTTTTGCTCATATTGCTGTTAAATGGCTGCAGCTCCCAGAGAGGAAGAAGGGGGTCTGGTCTGCATTGCATGGGGATGGGGACAAGCTGGGGGCAAGGCCCTGTGCAGAACCTCTGGCCCAGCTGGTTTGGTTTGCACTTATCCAGTGTCAAATCTCAATCTAATTCCACTGATTTCAGAGCACAGCAGCCTGGCCTTTCTCCCACCACGGCTTTGTCACTCACTACGGCAGAGACAGACTGAGACTCTAACCAAGAGAAAAATTAGGTCTTCTGAGGCTCTGTCTAGGTGTAAGCTGCAGGATTTGGCCTTTTCAACAGCCCTTCGGACAGGGGTGGAGATGCCCTTTTTTATCCTGCCTCTTTCTAGCTGGGAGAATAACACTTTGGCGAGTCAATGATAAAATGGTTTAATGTAATAAACATGAATCTGTCAGACTCAAGTGCCCTAAAATATTCCAGGCTGCAAATGCAGGACCAACAGCGCGCTTGTTGATACAGCCTCAAGCCAGAACTAATCAGACATAGACACCATTTGCTTTCAATAGAAATTACATTCAAGAGGGCTGCTTCCTGCTTGCAGGGAAAGATGGGAGGTGAAGCAGAGCAATGTGGCACATTGAAAGCAAAGTTCTCTCCCGTCAGGCTAAGCATCATGGGGTTTCACTATCTCGCAGGGAAAGAGGCTCACTGTTTGACTACAGATCCTGCTGACTCAGCTTGCAGCTGAAGATCTTCCTGGGAAGCAAAACATACAAATAAATAAAACAGACCTTTTTGTGCGCAGGGTTGTAAATAACAGTGAATGAAAGCCGAATCAGCAGCCAACAGGCTGGGGCTGTAAAAACTGCACATGTTGGTGCTGCATCAGGACAAGGCAACAGTCGTTTACTTCCCCGATCTGGCACAGAGATAACATTAATTAGCCTTTCAAGTGGCCCTTCGATGCCTAGGAAAGCCAATGTCACTCGGTTCTGGAGTCTCCGCAGGCGGACTCGGAAAAGAACTGGCAGCGATTCAGTGCAGATGCTCTCCAGCCCCTGTTACGCTGGGTGTAAATCCAGCTCAGCTCCACCGATGGGAGAGGAGTTATGATTTACATCAGTGAAAATGAGAGCAAAATTCATTGAAATTAGCCCTCTGAGATAATTTGATCTGATCACTAGGGATGGGTAATTAGAAGCACTTAAGCCTGCAGCCACACATACACCCGGAGAACAATCCCTGAGTTCAGCAGAAGTCTAACTCCAGCTCACCATTTTCACAGCAGTATTATTTCCCAGTTTTGCTTTGCTGGACTCCCCTCAGGACCCACTCAGCACCGCACACATCACAGCGCTTCCTCTGGGAGCTGTCGGTCCCGGGAGCATTGAGCCCTGGGACCTGCTCCCAGATCAGTCGCTCTGTTTTGCAAACTCAAGGACTTCAGAAAATTTGGAGTGGATCCAGGTTCGAGAGAGCTTAACATAAACGTCACAAGGGCTCCCTGGTGCTACAGTAATAAATAATAATTAATCACTTAATGACAAGGTTCCCTGATCGGTCATGATCACAATTTCATGGCTGATATCGCCATGCTTTGAGACAGATACGGTGGGCTTGACCTTTTCTCCTCACCAGCTTTATGCTGTTATAATTTTGTTAAGCCAAACTTTCAGCTTGTGTAAATCAGCACAGCTAGAGTGACTTCTGATTTATGCTGGTACAGGAAGGGAACCACATCCTCTACATATTTTACCAGCCTAACAACCTAACACGTAGCAAGGCGCAGTCAAACACAGAGTAGGACTCTTTTCCTTCAGCTGCTGTCTCTCCCCTGCAGAGAGGAAAATAAAATCAGCTCTCAGGCTTCTAGGACAAGGAGGAATGGTTTTAAACGAAAAGAGGGGAGCTTCAGATTAGATGTTAGTGGGAAATTCTTCACTTAGAGGCTGCTGAGGCCCCGGCACTGCTGCCCGCAGCTGTGGGTGCCCCAGCCCTGGAGGTGCCCCTGGAGGGGCCCTGAGCAGCCTGAGCTGCGGGGGCACCCAGCGCACAGCAGGGTGGGGCTGGGGGCTGCACGGCCCCTTCCAACCTGACCATGCTTCGACTGCTTCAGAGTCAGGAGGAGGAAACTTATTCTGTCTCCCCTCCCATGCAGTTGCTATTATCCTCCTTCAACGTGTCACACAACAGCTCAATTAGTACTATGCCACCTAATTACATTTGATCACCTCAGATACATCAGATTTAAGCCCATGAAAAAAGAACCACGTGTTTGTAACCACGACTCAAATTCTGTAGAACTTGAAGGGGGAAAAGAACAGGATGGAAACGCCTCTCACCCCCAAAAGAGCTTTCACTAATCCCTGTTTTCTCCTTTCGTGGCTCTTTTCACCTTTCCAGAGGCTGCAGAAAACTGCCTGATTGTAGGAAGCAAACTCCTTCTTGAGGCTTTATCTCTTTAACAGACTCGAGATGTTCTGGCCCAGCGCTCTGCTGCGGGAGCACCCTCCCCGCTGCTGATGGTCTTATTATCCTCACTGTCATCAGCCTGAGTCACTCTGTGCCCCTTTGTTACGCTCCCTGGAACGGCCTGTGATAAAGACACCTCCAACATTGCTATTGCTTTTGTAAGACTCTCCTTGTTTCTTCTATAGCCAAGCGGTATGAGGAGTCATACCGGAGTTATTGGGAAGTGCATACTTTATTATCAGCACAATATGGGCCTGTAATCTGATAATGATAAAAATCTGCCCCTTTGCTTTGGCTCTTATCATTTAATTGGAGCAAAGAAGCACATTCGTTTGTTAATAATTTTATAATTGGTGCTATCTGCTGCGACCCATCAAAGGAACTGCACACAACAGCCACTTTCAGAACAAACCATCTCCCTCAGAAAATGAGCTTTACGGCACTTAGTCCTCCTGCTCTTGGTGGTGGTGCAGGGGTGGGTGCCTTTGGGGCTGCAGCCCCCCCGCAGCTCGCACCGACCCCACCTTCACGCGCTCCCCAGCTCTCAGCCCACACACGGCCCTGCGTGCTGTTACCAGGGGAGCTGGTGGCTTTTGTGATCCCTTCTGTTCTGGCTTAACTAGACATCCCAATATTTTGACAACGCAACGATGTGTCTCTTCACACTTTGTCTCCCAGCCCGACTCACCTGAGGCATCTCCTCTCTCACTCCGCCATCTGCTCGCGAGTGGAGAGAAAGCAGACAGCTGGATCTGTGAAGGCGAGCACACGCCAAAGGGTTTGTTTCCCCCAGCAATGAAAGCACTAAGGATGTGTCTACACTGACAGCCAAGTAGGAGCCAAGTCTGTACTCAAATCCAGCCCTGCTCTGCTCATACCGGGCCTCAGCACCATCCCTGGGCTGCGTGGAGGTGAGAAGGAGTCAGGTTCACCGCAATGCATCGGCCTTGGGTCGCAACAGCCCATCCACCCAGAGGTGTCGTGCGCTTGGCAGCTCTTCCCCGCAGCATCTATCCATACAGCAATTTAAATGAAACAGGCTGAAGAACATTCCATGGGGGAAAACAGCACAGCTTGGCTGGCTTCCGCAGAGCAGAACTCACCCTCTTTCTCCCCAGAAGCCCTCACCCCAGCCAGGGCCCCACAGAGATGAGTCCCTGTATCCCGTGCATGTGCCGCCTGTGAAAGTTCCATTAGGATGAGCTGAAATGAGGCCAGGGAGAAGCGCTACCAGCGAAACGCTCTGTGCCAGGCACCCGTCACCCCGCACTGCCCACAGCCAGGTGGCTCCCCGTGTCCCCAGAGCTCCGCAGCCATTGCAGCTGCAGCACGGACAGCCTGCGAGCACGCTCCAGCAGCACGACGCATGGCAGCTAACCCACTGCAAACATCCCTGCTGCAAACAGGTTTCATGAGCTGCTGCTCTCGTGGTGCTGTTTGCATTAAGGCACAGGGAGCAAGTGTTTTAACCATTACGTTTGTTTAAATTATCAATACACCTCTGAAAATCGCTCAAAAAGAGAAACCCTCCCACGCCGGGACTTTTCTATACCCAGCAGAAGAACTGAGGCAAGCGGAAATCAGGGCTAATCCTTTTAAAAGGGATCACCAACACCAGGCACCTGCATTTCTGGAAGGTCCTGCTTGAGACAACTCCATTTGCCTCCCAGCAGAGAACAGCACAGTGCAGCCGCAGAGCTGACAGCAGGGTGCTCACAGCTTCGTGATATTTTTCAGACCTGTTTTAGGGCAAGTTCTGATGTTGTGCTACGAAAGATTTGTAAGAATTTTCTGGTGCTTTCTAGGGATTCTTGGGTCCACAAGCTCAAAAGGATTTCCCCAAATGGAATTTTCCAGCACCTTCTATGAATTTTCTACTGATTTATAGGAGTTTCTTGATCTAGAAAGTTTCCATGCCCAGAATTTCATCTGGAAAACTCTAGAACCCTGCAGCAGCCTGTCATTTAAATGATTTGGGCAGAAGCAGAGGGCAAAAATTATCAGAGGCACCGCCTGCACCTGCCCAGCACTGGTGTGTTATGCATCACCCAGGAATTAAAAAACAATAACGAAAAAAACTGATTAAATTTAAATTTGACTGTATCACATCTGGAGGGATCTATTAAGGCATCAATCAAAGGGAGAGCAAAAAAAAAAAAAACAAAGCAATTTTATCTTTAATAACCCTTAGCAACAGCTCTGCATCTAGCACCTGCACTTGCACGGCTGGCAGCACAAAGGGAAACAAGCCCAAGGCTTCCTCGTCTGGATGCCGAGTGGCTGCCAGCACCTGGGGGGGACATGGCAGCTCCTCATGCTTCCCTCGGCTGGGGCCAGCTTGGGACCTGCTGCACAGCCCGTGTCCAGGAATGGAGGTGCCAGTCCAGCTGTGCTAGAAAGCCCCAGGCAAGCTCTGTGCCAGAGAAAGCACAGCACAGGAACCATTCAGGCCCATATGGCTCCACATCTCCCTCCTCCACCTTTATGTGAAGGCAGTGAGGCCCTGGCACTGCTCCCCGAGAAGCTGCAGGTGCCCCACCCCTGGGGTGTCCAAGGCCATGGATGGGGTCCTGGGCAGGCTGAGCTGGTGGGGGCACCCAGCCCACGGCAGGGGTTGGGGGGGGCTGCAGCATCCTTACAACCCAGCCCTGCTGTGATTCTATGGCAGGTTTCTCAGCCCTGTCAGGGGAGTCAGGCTTCTTTTTTTTTTTTTGTTTTTAATATCCCATAATAAGTGCTGGTTTGACATGAGCAATGATGATCGTTTGATATAGCAAGGGTGAGAGACTAATTAAAACCAGAGCTTTATGATTTCATTCGGCTCCTGCAAGATCTGGCTGCCTAGGCTTATTTATGTAAGTTTTAAGTGTTTTATGCAAATTTAGTGCTCGTGAAAGGCCCTGGATTTCCAGGCATAGAGAGGAAAGCACTCTGTTTATTCACAGCACTGCTGCACTCAGCACAGGGCCTGCCCTAAGCTCAGAGCGTGGGCCAGACCCTGGAGGGATTCCTGCGGATTCAGCTGGGCTGTTTAAGGTGTTGCTGTTTTGACATCAATTTCCATCCACATCAATGTACTGGGGCTACACATGGTGACAAATGGGGGCCCTGGAACTTGTTTGTATTTAGCCAAAGCAGCTCAAAAGCTTATTGCTCCCAGCTGCAGGGACCAGGAGCTCTTTGCCAGGAACTCTTGAAGCTGGCAGGGTGCACAATGTGATGTCCTTCCTGCATGCGGGGTGCAGAGCTATGTCTGCACCAGAGGTTGCTGCAGTAAAGCCAGTGGAAATCAAAAGCCTAATTAAAATTAAAACAAGGCTCAGATTTTGCAATTTTATCTGCTTTTCCAGTGATGTGATACAGATGGGAGAGAACACAATACCTGGAAAGAAGCAGAGAGGCTGTGCACAAGGCAACAGCCTTTAGAGGCAGAGGGTCTGTTGGGGTTGTGCTGATAGCACATCGAGCTACCCGGGGCACAGAGCAGACTGAGCTGGATTCCCCCATCATCCAGCTGTTGTGCTTGGCTTCAGTGTCTGAAGCTATAGCCCCAGCTCCTGTCCTCAGCTCCCCAGGCCTTGTAGAGAACTTGGTCCTATACCAGCCGCCTTCTTGCTCCTGCATGGCCCTGAACGTATCCAGTGTCCTGCTGTGCCTGCTGGGGTCAGCTAACATCCCACCAGGGACATCTCCCCACTCTGAGCACAGACCCAGCAGCAGGGAAGTCCTTAACAATTCGACGGGGACTCACAGTGAATCAAGTCACTGCTCAGGGCTCAGCCCAAGCCTGCAGCCCTCTCCCCAGTGCTGAGCAATGCACAGCCTTGGAAGCTGTGCCCTGCCCTCCAAAGCTCCCTACAGACATCCAAGACAAACAGAGAAACAGAAATAACCTACAAGCTCCAAGCGCCGCCTAATTACTCCCAACTGCTTCCTTTCTTCAGAAATAGACACAATATTTCCTTTCCTCTCTACTTCCCAGGGCAGTTTGGAGGATTAATTAATATTGGATACACGTTTGGGGTCTGACACAGTTCATAAACAGTTAGTATTAATCATATTGGAATTGATCAGCTCTGGTTTAGCACAGCCCTTGTCAGGCACTCTCACATCTCAGTGCTGATCAGCTGCGCTACGTCTCAGCCAGGACCGGCCATCGGGAGTCTGCCCTCCGGGGGCAAACAAACTTGCCCTGAGATCAATGTTTAGGGTGGAAGGACACTCACTGACTGCTCTCCACCACCTCTGGAGGGACCTTGATGAGATGCTTTACTTGCACAGGACTGATGCCACTATGCCCATGTACTGACAGGGATTGGGTAAAAAATGGTATTTGCTTGGCAGTTCAGTTACACAGTTCATCTTGCAAAAAACTAATAAAAGTAAAACAGAGTGAGGTGCATGACAGGTGAGGGAGAACTGCGACACATTTACCCCACTCTTCCCCTGCAATGAGATAGAATAAGCTGACTTTCCCCAGCTATAGATAGACCAAGGCATGTCCTATATCCTCCTGCAGAGCCAAGCAATGCTGGCTCAGCATTAGCCTGGCAACCCTCCAAAATTGGATTTCCAATTAATAGCGTCGACTCATCACAGAGAAGAGGCAGATCAGGTCTTAGTTGAAGGTCAGGGAAATTCAGGCAGCACGGGACAGATTTACACCCCACTGAAGTTCCCCAGTCACCTGCAGCACACAAGAGAGATACTGCACCTGATGCGTGAGCCCAGCAAGGGGACTGGTGGCTTCAGAACTCAGTGTGGATGATCCTAAACCTAAAGCCTACCAGTGCTGCAGACACAAAGAACTCTGTCTTCATACCAGCAGCCACGGGGATGGAAGGGCATTTTTACCATCCATAAGCAAAAGCATAAACCACCTGGACTGAAGCTGCAAAGAGCCACAGAGGCATTTTGACAAGCTTAAGGAGGTTCAGCTCGCACCAAACCTGTCCCTCCATGATGCAGGGTAAGACCATGCACATGGCCTTAAAACATTTCCCATAGGGGATGGGGTCGTGGGAAATAGGGGCGCAACAAAAACCACCCACCATTAGCATTAAAACATTCCCCATTCTCCCGTTTGGGCAAAGGTTCAAGATTTGAAGTTGGAAGGGAGAAGGGGGAGGAGAAGGTATTTTATTTATAACTGCACATTCATTTGATTAAGAGCCGTTTCTGAAAGATTAGCCTGAAACAATGCGAAGGGAAGGGGTGGGGCAGCGAGGGACAGAAATGATGCACGTGTTTAATCCACAGAGCACTGCAGAGGGTGGGAACTGGCACTCCCCACCCAGCCCCTGCTGCAGTAGTTGAGCAGAGCTCACTTCCAGCCAGAAGACACAGCAGTCCCCGGAAGATGCTTTCTTCTCACACACCCTCTGAAGTCAGGAGCCATTGTTCTGCAAAGATGGGATCCCTCAAACACCGGACTCCGGGCTTGGAGAATGGCTAAATTTCCCAATGAAACCACCCAAAATCCAGCTGCTGAGACTGCCCAGACTTCTCCCTCTCCCCAGGGCTGCTGCAGCACTGCAGGACAGCGTGATCACATTATCGATATCTTTCCATCATAAATTCACACATCAAAAAATCAATTAGCTACCAGTGTTGTTGATTATAAATTAGCTATTTACATAATTAATTATTATATATTTAATAAATGGTATGCAGGAGAGGAAGCTGGCAAAATACAGCCATTCTTTTGGCATCATCAATTATTTGGAAGGGAAGGCAATTACACTAAATCTTCCTTCCACCTACCTCTCTTGTCAAGGGAAATACCTCCCCCTCCTTCTTCACAGCCTGGAACCGGGCCTCCAACATCACATTACTAAATTGCTTAAGCAGCATTTTAAATAACAAAAAGGGATATCATTTAATTTTTTTTGAAACATGAAAATCAATAAGCTGTCCTTCAGCTTCCCTGAGTGATTGGCCAGGGCTGCCTCTCTCACAGTTAATTCAATTTTCAGTCTTACTCAGAGCAACCAAGGCTTCAAAAAATAATCAGGCTGGTCTTCCAGGCCCATCTGAGGCTTCATCGAGGAATTCCTTTCATTGAATTAGATGTCCTGCCCTTTTTGAAAGGACGTACATTTCTGTCATTATTGGAGACAGACCCTGATCAATAAATCCTTGCTGATACTTACAGCCACGCTACGTAGTTTTGATTTCTTGCATGTATGTGCGCAGTGACCTGGAAACCAACTGCTGGATGGAGAATCCATTGACTTGGACTGCACGGGTGAATTGAATAGGCCGTCCTTTCTGACAGCTACGCTTCAAGTGTTTCTCTGATGCAGGTCCTGCACGTGAGCCTTTCCCCCTGCCACAGAGGACCTGCAAGGGATCCAGGCGCGACACTGACAGGAGCTACACCAGAATCTCAGAGAGGGGTAGGTGGAAAACAAGCCATTTCTTTACAACAGCTTGTAAAATCCAGCGGGAAATGATCACTCTTTAGAAGTTTTGCAGGAGAATGAAACACATATAAATCAGCTGTGGACACGCTGACGTCAGCTGCCGCATTAGGTCATACAGCACAGAGGGAGATTCCTATTCCATTCACTGAGATTATAGGCTAATTCATCAGAATCTTACTAGTTTCATCTCATTACAGTCACCCACCCCAGAGCACAAAAGGTACTGTGGCTGTTAACTGGATGACTAGCACTGCCCCAGTTTCCAGATAAACTGGAATAGAAGTGAAGTGAAGGTGGCTTCCCACAGGGGCAGGTGCTGGGAACAGCAAAGCAGTGGCCTAGTTACTAGCTGCTTTATCCCCATGGGAGATTTCTCCCTCAGCACACATCTGTGTGTTTTCAAAAGACTGTGCGTTTATACAGAGCCCAGTCATAACAGAGCAAATTTGAACATCCACTGTACCACCATAAACAACACTCGGTTTGAAACATTTTCTCCATCTTTCAAGATTATTGCAGCATCTGTTGATCACATTAAGTTGTAAGTGTGCTGTCTCCATGGAGACTGCAGAGTCTCCCTGGGTTTCCAGTTACTGTATGTGGCTTCAACTGAAAGCAGAGTCACCCAATGAGTCAATCTCTATCCCATATAATGAAAGGAAAGGATGTCACTGATTGTTAGATATGTTGGATAATGAAGCTAGATTTATCACTAGAATTTCTTAAAGAGACACTGGTAGGGAAGTGATGTCTCAGATGGGGATTGGTGTAAGGTTTTGTTAAAAGACCGTCCTTAAAATCAGTAGGCATCCTTCTTCCTTAAAGAAATGTCCACTCATCCATTGGAAAACTCTCCCCAAGAATTTGCAGAATAACCATGAAATAACCAGAAACTATCTCATGAAACAGCCGCAGAAAAAAGCCACTCTTCAAGTGGAAAAAAGATCACAGCTAAAACCTCTCTCACTTTTCATCAGCCTTGGGGCTCCTTGCAAGAAAGGTAAGGAATATGTTTTTTGTAAAGGAACAGGGCTGGATTCAAGAACTCTCAGCCAGCGTGCGAAGTGACAACAGCAATGAGGAAACTCAGTTAATTTGCCTCGCAGACTTCATTCTGTCAAATCACTGGAAGAGCTTTTAATTCTTGTAAAGGAGTAAAACCATCATAACATCTGAATTCATATCCTACAGAAGGCAAATTAAACACCAAATAATGACAAAAAATGAATCACCTCTTATGCAGCTGCATTATAAATGAATAAACACTCTTTTCTCCCAAGCTATGAAGGCAACAGAAGCTGACCAGTCTTCACAACCTCTACACACAAAGATTTGATTCATGCAGCTTTCCCACAGAGACAGGGGAATCTGAACTGATGGAAGAAGAACCTTGGTTCCTCGCTGCACTCATGTTTCCGGACAGCTCATCATTTTTTTCCCTCCTTTTCGCCGTTCTTACCAAACCTTTCTCTGCACCTTCCACCTGCAGCCTCTGTATGAATTGGACAATTTTACCCACGAGGTCACCACTGCCCAAGTATGAACACAGCCAGAAAAGCCATGCTGCAAACGATCACACCCTTTCCAGGTGACTGCTGCAGCACTCTCCTGGTTGGTGGTGTTGCACAGATGTTGCAGGAAACAGGAGCACTGATTGCTCAGGAGAAACAGTGGGAGCACACAATACTGCATCAGAAAATTTCAGCTCGGTACCCTCATGCTTGCGGACAGACCAAGCAGACACTGTATCCTCCTCTGAAGCCACACGATCCAGCATTCTCATTTCCATCCCTCCATATGGTCACAGCAGGCCACCTGGCTGCATCTTCCCTTCGCAGAGACTACCCTTCCCCTCATCCCTCCCATTCTGAAGGCACGGAAATGGAGGTGCTGCACAGCCTTGACTGGTGCAAGCAGATGAGCCACTACCCTGCATCTTCTGTTCTGCATCTCTCTAGAACAGGGTACAGCAGCTGTGTGATTCATCCGCCTGGGACACCCTGCCCTTGAACTGGCGTGAATGTCAAGGGTGGTCACAGGACTCATCTGAAACTATGCTCTCTATAATAACAATATTTCATGCTTTCCACCTTACTTATACCCAACTCTTTCCAAAATAACACCAAGCGAAGAACTCAACAGCATTGCTTGCCGCAAAATGAGGGGCCCTTTAAGGTGTGCTGAGACTCGCTGTGGTTATAGGCAGGCCAAACCCCTGAGATGATTGAGTGTGGCATCCCAAAAGGAGGGGAGGGAACACAAATAAACACACTGTTCTGCTCCAAATGAAAGAGCTGCTGGATTTAATGTGACAGGGCCTGGGATGCTTCATTTGACACAGACTGGCAGCAGTCTGGTGATTGGCAAGCACTTGGAATAACTGCTCTCTGTACTGTCATAACATCGCAAGATCATCTGCAGAGCAGCCCAGCCAGCCCAGAGCAAAGTGTGGGATCTGCTGGGCTGTGGTTAGAAATGAAATAAGTTCAGTGTCTCAGGACTCTCCATTGACAAGAATTGGAAGGAGACAACCTGCAGGGTCCAGATCACAAATACCTGTCTGAGCTCTTGAACACTGTCAGGGTTTTCCTATCTCTGGGAAGAGCAGGTCCTAGGCCATTCAGAAACACAGGCTTGTTGCTGCTTGTGTTTATCCATGAACAGAAAATCCTAGAGGAGACAAGAAGAAAAGTTCAATCAAACCACCCTCAGTGAGAACTGACTTTGCCCTACCAGCCTGCAGTTGTGTTTTCACAGCCCTGCACTGCAGCCTCACTTTGTTTCCAGTACCAGGTACCACCAGCAAAGCTAACACCAGTGCAATGCCCAGCTGCACAGGAGGCTCCTGAAAAAAGGTGGATTCTACAACAAAGGGCCAGCCCAAGGCTAGAGTGCTTGGCAGAAGGATTTGATCCAGGGCAGAGAGATCGGAAGACAGGAGCAGGCTGGAGGACAGGGCCTGCTGCTCCTGCAGGCACACAGAGAATGTAGGGCCCTCTTCCTGTCAGTGGCAGCCCCATAGCCCTAAGCTCTCCCTTAGCAGCCTGTGGTGAGCAAGTCAGAGGTGATGCAGAGAAGAAGGTCAGGGCTGTCCCATCTTGGCAGTCTATAGGCATAGTCCTCGCTAGGCACAAGCAAGGAGCTGGGCTTGTCTTAGCTGTGGCAAAAGCTGAGCTACTGCAAGGACACGAGCAAGAAAAAAAGCTCTACTATGGGAGTTCCCAATCATGGGCTCACTTGGGCACCACAGCCACTAGCAAAAGTCTCAACCCTGCCATGAGCAGTGCATTCCTTTCTCACACAGGAATAGAGCTGGAGTAC
The DNA here is from genome assembly GCF_002078875.1 of Numida meleagris. NCBI lineage: Eukaryota > Metazoa > Chordata > Aves > Galliformes > Numididae > Numida > Numida meleagris. Next base: position 4,592,345 of record NC_034435.1, read on the forward strand.
AGCAAAAGGCAAACCTTCCCCCAAATGCCACTATAGCATCCCAAACCTAGCAACACCTCAGTGATCTTATCTGATGAGACTGGGAGGCAGACCAGCTATTACTTCTAGGAATAACAGATGTACCTTTTTCTAAAGCACTCAGCTACCAGAGAGCAGCAAATAGCTTATGTTTCTATAAAAAATGCCACCCTTACAGAGTTGTGCAGCGCAGTGCAATACCAAAGCTGTTGTGCCTGGGATGCCGGGATTCAGATGGGATGTCTGCACACACTTTCAGATAGATGTGTCTGTTGCTGAATTTAAAACACAGCTATACTCCTCGCTGCCTGTTAGCAAAACACCATACCTTCCATTCTTAATCACACTGTATTTGCTGAGCTGAGTTCGTTGTGGGGAGTGTGATGTTAGAGCTGTTCTGAGCCTGGGCACTGCCTCCCAGTGCAGCTCTGCTAGGCGTTGCTTTCCTCTTGCTCTGGCTGTGACAGCAGAGCAGCTGTTTGGGTGGGAGAGCATTTGTGTCTGAGCAGCGGTGTGGTTCAGTTGTTGCCCAAGCTGTATTTATGGTTTTTAAGGCTCTAAGCTGGCAGCAGCAGAACAGGGTGGTTTAAAAAGCTGTGTCTGGTTCCAGAATCATATTCAGTTTGCAGTGTTGGGTAATTATGTTTCAAAACAAGCCAGGCACTGGCTTCCTCCTAGGTTAATCCACACAGCTCCTGCCTTGTGTGTTTTGGAATATTAACAAACCCGCAGCAGCAATGCAGTGGCTGCGAATCCTCCCTGCTAACTGGTCTGACAAGAAAGAAAATTATGAGGCTCTTCTGCATTTTGGTTACCTATGGCTACACCAGCCCTGCACCTTACTGAAATTAAAAGGAAAAAAAAAAAGTGCAACATATCCAAAAAAGAGGGCTTGACAATTTGCCTATGGGTTTTTTCTTTGTCCATGAGATGCCTTCATTTCTCCTGACTGAAGTCTTCCAAGCCAATAGGTGTTAAGTTTACTAGGAAAAACATTGGTTCCTGTTACTTAAGGATAACTAATTTTTTTTTAAAGGGCAGCTGGTGAAACCTACAGCCCCAGTTGCTAAAATCAGCATCATCTGTTATTTCCCATATCATCACAAAATGTTCCATTTTATCTGAGCTAAAAACAGCTTTTCTCTGCTGGAAGCATGCAAATATCATTCCTTCATAAAGAAGCCACCAGATGGGAACCTAATAACTGTAGACTCTAATTCTCATTGCCTGGAGTTGCTAAAAGCACCAAAGTTTGAAAATTCTTGTTTATACCCTGCTTATTCAGTGGTTTAAATATGTTTCCATGCTCAAGCATCTGGTCTGCAGCCAGGCTGTGCTAACACTGAGGCCATTTCCCTATTCAGGACACAGGACAAAACGCCCAGTCCCTTTTTGGCTCCCTTTGGATCTTTCTGCAGAAAGGAGATTTACATGGCATAATTGCTCTGAAGGTGAGCTGGTGGGAGTACACCAACCCCACAACAGCTGCCCTTTCTCACTGCGCTTATTTGAGTCACCATTCACTTTTTTGGAATATGAAGTCCATCCCCCCCACATCAAAATGTCCATGAAGTGAAGCAAACATTTTTCTGCTCTCATGAAAGTATGTGGGAGAGAAAATTTTATTGGAGTTTTATGGATGCCTAAATGGCTCTGCTGTAGGAGGAAAAGAATAAGAGCACAGGAAGGAGACGGACAGCAAAATACAACGCAAGAATGATACCCCTCTGTGCTCGAAAACTTAAACAGGGGAATTCAGAACCCAGAAACAGCAGAAGAAATAAATTCTTCACGGATCCATTTAGAATCAGAACAAGTGTTTGCTGCGTGGGGAATAAAACCAGGCGCTGACAGGGCAGCTTTCACTTGTTAACTCTAACTAACCTGCAGCACTCTCGGAGGTGCAGGCTGGGCATGCCTTTGTATGCAAGCAGCTTGCAGCAGCCAGCTGCCCTGCCAGACTTCCCTTTGTCCCCAGCACCAGGCCATGGAAGCCTCACCTTTGTTCCACTGCACCCCTTGGGCAGGGACGGTCTCCTCCACGCCTGCACAGAACTCAGTGCAGACCCCTGCAGACAGGCATGACTGGTAGGAACATGGCTCAGCACGCTCGATCCAAGCAAGGAGAGGTTTCCTCCTGCCAGGACTCCTCTGCAGAGCACACACTGATCTTCACAGTGCTGCTGGCCCTACATTCCACTGACAAGGCCACAGCAGGATTTTGGCCTGCCACCACCATCTCCTCTTCAGGGATCTGCTACCTCCTCGCTCCCCAAGATCCTGATTTAGATCTTCAGGAGATTAATCCAGAAAGAGAGGCTTGAGACTACACCTAGCCAGTACATGATAATTAAAGCCTGCTAAATCTATCATCAGCCTCAGCATCCTGGGGGTACAGAGAAGGAGGGGAAGCAGGAAGAGAGGGAGGCATTTCAGACTCACATCTAACCTGTTTTCCAGATGAGTTTTTCAATGATCACATTCAATCTACTGTAAAAACTTCCCAGGGAGAGAAACCCTCAGTGCATGAACCAAAAATGTAATGATCTGGGAAATGTATTCCTCTTAAGGGGGAAGAAAGCTGTGGTTTCACCTCTGTGCTCTCACTTTTATTGATCACAAACTGTACAGATTTCTGTGCTAGAGAGAGGGGAGGCTCAGTGACAGAGCCGTGACACTGAGGCAGGTAATGGCACGATGACCAGGTCCTCAAACACTGCCCTGGGAGGGGCTGCCAACTGCATCAGACCCAATGCCTGCCTGCCTGCTCCACTCCCTCCTGAAATTAGGCACCATCACAGACTGTACCAGAAAAAGACAGGCTTAAAGGCATGGTTTAATAAGCTTGCATCAAATTTTGTCATCATTAGCTAACATATTATATGTATTTTTTGCCATTTGTAGAAGTGTCCACTCCTTTGGTGACTTTTATTAAGCAGCTGGCCTCAATGGCTTCCTGTGACAATCAGTTTCACAGTAATTACACAGTATTTTAAGAAGCACTTTCATTTTTATAAGTTAATGCAGTTCTGGCTGCATCTGTGCTTCCAACTCCCGTTAAAAGACCCAGTCCCTAATCAAGGCAGCTGAGCCACCAAGAATCCCCATGTGGCCACATCAGCCCCTGGAAGTCTCTGCCTCCAAAGCAAAGCATCTTCACCTTTGTAATTATGAAATGCAGCATGCTGAATCATGTCAGATTCACGTGTTCCTAACCGCCGGAACAGGCAGCAGAGGAGAATGGTCACACTCATTCCATCAAGTGTTTTCTGTGTAACAGCATAAGAGAAGTCTTCAGTCTCCACCCAGCACATCTGAAAACTTGCACAGAACAGGCTGGGGGGGGGAGGTGAGGCATTTCCACATAATTCCCAGTAAAACCCTAATCTGATTCTGTGACAGCTGATACATGCTCCCTATTGCTCTTTCACTAGCTGGCCCCAAAGACTTGTGCTCAGGTTAGTCTAATCTCATGCAACACTTGACATCAGAGCAAAGAGGACTGCATGCTGCAGCTCAGGACTACACAAATACAACCAACATTTAAGGAGATTCTGCATTGTCCTGAGAGGGTGGCATGCTGAGAACTAGGGCTACAGTGCCCAATCCCACTTAGCCTCAGTCTGCTTCCCTCCACAACCAAATGTCACTGTATCATTTAGCACTCCCCACGGGCTAGTTTTCTCCCCCAGGGACAGTAGATTAGATCCCACAATTTCTCCCTCCCCCTGAGCTTTCTAAATATCTTTCAACTGTAATAAACTCAGGTATTTATATATCAGTCTGCCTTACCTGGAGCACACGATATTAGAGGCCTGGGTCATAGCAACATCATTACAGTTAATTTTAAGGGAGAGCAATGGGAATAGATAAATAATTCTTCCTCTGCAGCGCCCTTTCTATTTGTATACTGAAGCTCAGAACAGCTCCTTGCCTTGGACACACTTTCAGAAATACAGTATTTCTCACCAGAGCTGAAAACATCATGGTAAGCAGCAACTGATCCTCTGGAGACAAACAAACACTTTTTTCCCTTTAAATTACAGACACCTGCACATCACTCTGGCTCCTGTCTTGTCACTTCCCCCTCTCCTTCATCCCTTGAAGCTGTTGCACATCTGCAGTCACTGCTTTTCAGAGCATTTGCGCTGCATTCTATATTGCCAAGGACAGTATAACGTGAGGAAAAAAAGGTCATAGCTCGGCTGCCTTTGGGAGCAGCACCAGCCCTTTTCCATATTCTGCACTGTAGCGCCTCAGCTCCAAGCAATTGGCTCAAAGACACTGAGGCAGATTCTTTTATTTATGGACTTCCTTAATACTTTGCTGGACTGGCTGCTTAAACTGGGCCAAAAAGAAACCCTCCAAACACTCACAGAACTCCTTGCTACAACATCTGATATCCGCTTATCCAGTTCCTGGAAAAAATAGTACAAGTAGTACACACTTCTGACTGAAGAGAACACCAAGCCACATAAAAGCACCTCAGAAGGGCTCACTTACCAGCAAGCAGGTCAGGCCATGTACTGCAATAAGGGCATTTTATTGCTGTATTCACAGGTTAATTTAAAATTCCTCTTGTATTAGGTGATGTACAAACATGCTCCAAAAGGTTTAAGATAGAGGATACAAACACACATACAAATGTCTCGAGGCATCCAGCACACACCACAGCTTAGGTGGCCTGACATCTCACCCAGGGCTCTGGCCACACTCTCCCCATGTATTACAGCCCAGCTGTGTGGTGACCAGCTTTCACCACAAAATTCCTACTCACCATGGCTTTCATACTGGTTTATAAAGGCATTTTAATGCAGTGACTTGCCTCTGAGGAAGAAAGTGCCTGGCGTTTGTTTAAGTGTCTTTATTAGACCTGAAACAAATACTGCATCATTTAACTTTGAGGCTTTTGTTGCCGGTATCAGTTGTGTTCTGCAAATCACAGACTCAAGACTGCATCTAACCCCTAATAAGCAAGCAAACTGCTATTCGTCCACCTCCCTGCTTTCCCCCAGCTGCTGTTATCTCTGTGTGAGACTGGGAATTGAAGGAAAGAATGACCCAGTGATTGTCTAAATCAGCCCAGCTCTAATTTACTGGAATATGGTTTGAGCAGCTAATGTAACACCTACTGTGAGCAAGATGGAGCTATCTCCAGGACTTCTGTAGGCTAGGAACATTCACTTAAATGGCATTGTCTGGCTGCACTCACTGGAGGGCCCGCCATACCGCAGAGAGCAGTTAACCCTTGGAATGGGAAATTAGGTCAAAAGAACCAAGCTTTCAATCGCAATTGGAAAAGTTAACTTTCTGCAGAAAATTGGGTGTCCTGTTTGCCTCTGACACTTTCTCCACTCCTCATGTAGCAAATAGCTGGAGCAATTACAGCAAGCAGGTAAACAGACACTAGCAACAGTGTCCTCAGGATGCCCTCTGTCTGGCAGGAGCTTTTCCCACTTCCCCAGCCCTTGCTGATACAGTTACACAATGTTTCCCAGGGCAGGATTAAGCAGTTGGTCTCTTCCTAGATAGAAAGGGTTTTTTTTCCCCCCTTTAAAACGCTGGACTGAGTCACACAGAAGTCAGCGCCTTCCCTGGCCCCAGTACAGAATTGGGCTCCCCCAGAAATCACCTTCACCTCTGTCCTTCAGCTCCTTGCCACGAGGTGCCAAGAACGATTCCTCCCTCACCTGCTGTCTGCAAGCATTTCAAGGAAGACTTCGGGTTTTGTCCTGAGAAGATGAAGTGTCCAGGACCTCACAACAGCAGCACCTGAGGGGGACAGAGAGAAGCTCACCACAAATAGCTTCAGATTCAACAGCAAGGTCAGCTGGAGTCATTAAGTCAAACACTCACATAATTCTGTATGATACAAATACTGTTTTAGCATTACTTTTAAAGAAAAAACTTTTCAAATACAAGGATATGTTTACAAGAAGCAGTGCTTTTCAGTCAGATCCTATGGCATACTACATAAAAGGACATTAGTCTCACAAGTGAGGCACAGAAGAGTGGAGTGCTGGATCATGTGCCAACTGCACATGCTGAGCACCTAACCCTGTAGGTCACTCAGCTGAATTCCCTCTCCAAGAGTAAGGAGGGGTTTATCCAAGACCCCTGGAGCAGCCCTCCTCCCAGGAACCCCACCCGGCTCCCTTCAGCAGTAGCTTTGGCAGAAGATGACTTGGACATCTTCCCAAGCAGCACATTTTCACCGAGGCTGGCTTCAGCTATATTCACGTTCCTTTTCATTGCCAAAAGACAGAATGGTAACACGAACAGGAATGTAACGCTTTCAGCATGAACTTTCATAGTTGTTTAATCACTGGTGTTTAATTGCTCACAGAGCCAGTTTCAGACTAAGCTGCGTGTAATCCCTTTACCTTGCAATGCACTGGGTTATATGCAGGTAGCATGTAACCTTCTGGTTTAAAATCTGCCTTCCAGCAAGCACAAGCACATTCCCATCAGTCCCAGCAGTCTGAGAGCAGACGAGCTCCCGCAAGCTGAAATGCTCAATCAGTAGAGAGCATCCTCGTTCTGCTCTGTTTCTCACGTCAGGAGACACCTCCAGTCCCTTTGTAACTCACACAGGCTTCGCATTCTGGAGGCCACTTGCAAGAGCTGACTTACCTCCCATGGAGGAGCCAACCAGCACACAGGGCTCAGCCATGGTCACAGCTGCACCCTGTCAGCACATGGCCAGGCAGTACAGACAGGCTGCAGGCTGACAGAAAGCAGCCTGGGTGCAAGTAACACCCTGCTTATGGCTCCTGCATGTTGCCTTCTGTTTCCCCAAAGCAATGATGCTGGCTCATACCGTGCCAGTGAAATTAATGGAGGATCCCCTGGCCAGCCTCAGATGAAGGCCCCCTCGTACTCCTTTAGTACAGTTGCAAATGGTTTGCCTGGTGAGGAATAGGGAAACCTGCTTTCTTCTGGGGACACATTCCCAGGATAAGATAATCCTTTCCTAAGGCTGGCCTGGAAGCAGACTGCAAGATTTAAAAGCCGCTTCTGAAGGAACAATGTTAATGAGTGTAGCCCTCTCAGGAAACAAGGAGAAGGCAAGAAAGACTGAAGCACAGGAGACAAATGTGAGGTCAGCTCAAAGAGAGCTAAGTAATTTCAGAGGCAAAAGCCCATGTCTGGCAGAGGTGCCTGGGTGTCTGGACTGCAGAGCCAGTCTCTGCCCCTCCATGCCCCAGCTCTCTCTCGGCTCACTCTGACCATCTAGCAGCCATGACAGGGCACATAACAGCAACAGAGCCTCCTCCTGCTGCCTCTGCAAGCAGACACCACTCAAGGGACAACCAAAGCCAGCTGGGTATAGCTGCTTCACGACCTACCACGGAGCATTTCCAGATGCTCTCCCACTCCCCAGGGTACCACTGCTCCCTGTCCTCCATCACCTGAAGCAGGCAACCACCTCCACAGCCCAGCAGGTTCGCCTCCTCGAGGCACCTGAAGTTCACCACACTCAAAATGGATAGGGGTTAAAACATCCCCCCCACACAACTCACTTTAGTTACCTTGTCATTTTTAAAAAATGAAAAACCACACAAAACTCCTCAATAGACTTTATCCTAATTTTCCCGGGAAATAATGTCTTTCTGTTATTAAATAATGTAAAATGATTGAGGTGAGTCATAAAGCATTTGTATTAACACTAATGGATCCACAATTAATTTTTGTCTTTATTTTATTATTATAAAGCTTGTCAGTATCTAACCCCCTCTGCTTCCTCTGTCCTCCCCATCACATTTTCTTCTCAGGGGAGGTAATCAAGACTTCACTTGAATTCTTCATTACTTGAAAGGCTTTGCATCACAATATGATAATGGGACAGTTTCATAATTACAACAAAAATCAGGGCAAGAGAAAACTAGAGAGACTTTCAGTCACCCAGAAATGAAATAATTACTTGAAAATATTTTTTAAAACAAGGTAGTTTCGACTCACTGTTAGGGAGAGGAAAACCAACCAACACACAGAAGTCGTGCATAAGCTTCATTTTGGAACGCCCGTCCTCCCTCCTCATACCACTCGCTTCCTCTTTTGTTCCCCATCCCCCAGTACAACACTGGACAACAGCAACTTCACCCTCCCAGTAAGATGCAAAATGAGACTGGTAACTCTTGCATCTCACCACTGATGAGCTTAGAGGCAAGCCATCTATTTAGTATATCAGTTCCCCACTTGCTGCAGAAAACACTACAGGAGCTCAAGGTTTCTTGCTATTTTTACCCAAAGATCCACAGGCTTACATGGCACATTCAAACCCCCGCCTTCAGGAGAGGGACGCAGGTGGCAGTGATGAGGAGAATTAGCCCTGCTCACTGCCAGCAGGCTTGGAGATCCCACAGGATATAAGGCTGGGTTAGACCTGACAAATATTAATGATTACTCTTATTATTCCTCCTAGAAGCAGTCTAAGGCATCATCAGCTAAAGATACGTCAAAGTCACAAGACGTTATACATTGTGCAAGACTCTGAAGAAGCTCAACTTGCACCTGAACATAAGAGCCCTGTGCTGTGGGACAGAGCAGGGCCGACAGGTAAGCGCTGCTGGGCTGCAGGACGGCAGCTCCGCGTCCGGCTGCGAGCGCTGCTCTCCCTCCCCACACAGGAGGGCAGCGCTGAGGCGCAGCTTCGGCCCCGGGGCCTGCGGGGCACACGGCCTTCACCGAGCGGCCCTCAGGCCCAGCAGCCCCACCTCCGACCGGCAGAGGGGGGAAAGCAGGAGCTGAAGCAGCGTGAAAAGAGATGGAAAGGGCCCTTTGTCCATTTTCAAAAACACATTGCTCAGACAAACCCTCCACGCCTTACCTACCCCAAACAGACACAGAACACCACCGCCCCGCGCACCGCCACAACTCCTGACAGGACACCTGCGCCGCTGGCATTTACAGTCCCGCCGTGAAGTGGGGCGGGATGGGATTGGTAGGTGTGAACAAGTGGCGACAGCTGATTGGCCAGCGAGGGAGCTGCTCCCGCCCTCCCCGCAGGGAGGCCATGTTGCCCCGAGGGGCGGTTGGCTGAGTCGGGGCTCTTCGGGGCGGTGCTGCCGCTGCTTTCGCTCCGTGCCTGGGTCCTTCCCAGCTGCGGGTGGTGGCCCAGGCCCTGGGACCGCAGCCTGTGGAGCAGGAGCGGCTCCTGAGCATCTGCACAGCTCCCGCCGGAGGCCAGGGCCCGCTAAGTTGCTGCTGTTGAGCAAATCATGCCAAAATGCAAATGGAGGCAATAGCAAATTCTTGATTAAACATGAACAAGTGCAGCGAATTCCTGATGTCGCTCATCCCGCTCCTCTCTGTCCTCCATCTGGCCGCTTCCCTCCTCTTTGGCCGTCTCTTCCCTCAGCCATCTGCTCACTGCTCCCTCTCTTCCCACTGTCCCCGTGCCCCTTTTCCCTCGCAGCCATCTCACACAGAGCTGTCCCCAGTCACCGCTCCTGTCCCTGCTGCCAGGCTGGGCCCAGCCTGTGACTGCACCTCCCACATCCCCTCCCTGCCCCACAGAGAAGGACCTGGGGGTCCTGGTGGACAGGCAGCTGGAAGTGAGCCTCGGTGTGTGCTTGGGGTCTGGGAGGACCGTGGCGTCCTGGGCTGCATTGATGGAGGGGCACAGGGCAGGGAGCGGGCCCCGCTTGAGGCTCCATCCCCAGCACTGCGTCCAGGCCTGGGCCCCCAGCACAGAGACATGGGGCAGTGGGAGTGGGGCCAGGGGCGGCCATGAGAGCTCTGAGGCTGCAGCACCTCTGAATGCAGAGTGGCTGAGGGAGAGGGGGTTTGGCCCAGAGGAGACCTCCCGTGTGTCTTCCCAGGGGTGGGCAGGGGCCCTGCCTGGCTGGGTACCAGCAGTGCTCCTGGTGCAGAGGTTGGTGTGCTGCCGTGGCAGCCAGCAATGCTGGCTGCTGCTGGAGACAGGATGGTACAGACTGGCACATCCAGGGTTCCTGTAAAAGAGCTGAATAAGGGCCCAGTTTCCTTCTGACAATAAGGAAATAAAACTATTGGATTGTTGGCTTTGATAAATGCTTTCTCTGACATGTTCCTGATTTTGCCTCAGCAAGGGATGATGGTATATAGAGAGATTGTCCTTTTTTTTTTTCCCTGGTGATTTAAATACAGTGAAACAACAATGTGATGTCAACATAAAGTGGTTAAAAGAATAACCTGACTGTGCACCTTCCTTCTTGAGTCTCCGTAGTGGAATCAGTTTAGATTGATGCATGATAAAGGAATAAACTGTTACCTGAGTGGGGCAGCTCTTGGTGCAATAGGCAGAGCTGTTATCAGACCTGTTAAACAAATAAAACTGTGAAGTGCAGACATTTTGTCTGAAGCACACGCGCAGCTTTCCAGGCAGCTGAGATCTTCTTAAGGAATCCTTGATAAAGGAACAAGCCTGTTCACATTAATGGATATCATCAGGTGATGTTTGGAAAGGAGGTGTGAAGTGAACGGGGGATCTTTGTTCCCTGCACAAACACATCATTGTTCATAGCAGTGCTGCCTTCTCCGGGGGAAGAGCAGAGGACGTCAGAGCAGCCTCTGGAGTCAGGGGTCCTGCAGAGCATCCCACCGACCAGCTGCACCCTTAGCCCACGCGACAGTGTCCATCAGCAGAGCCCTGACATTGAGATCAAGACGAGAATAATCACATGCCAAAGCCACCTCTCAAGCAATCTCCTTCACATCTCCTTCATGTCATGTGCATCTTTGACTTTGTCATGAATTTGTCTGAGCTTGAGTGAGAAGAGAGCTGGGCTCCCCTCACCCAGGTTTCTGGCAACCTCAGGAGATGTTCACTGCAATGTTTTTCCCGAGAAAAGGACAACAACGGCACTGCAATTTGTTTGTCTGCCTGTGACAGGGAGAATTTTTCATATTACCTTCAGCCCTGGAGTTCAAACATTCACCTATTGGAAAGATGTCCAGCTTTGAAGGATATTTAATCTTATTTGAAAAGAGATAATTAGGAAAACACACACAAACACATGTGCCACATGCTCACAGTCTCATTAGAGGCTGCTTTCTTCTTCAGCTGAGAAAGGTTTTTTTTTTACGGTGGAGATGGATGTTGCGTTGTGCTCGGTGAAGGTGTTTGCGTGCGTGAGCATCCAGCTGTGTGTGCATTCATGTGCATATGTAGGTGCACATTAATGTGTCTGAAGGGGAGAGGTTTTAAAGTTGTTGAAACCTGTGAGATTCCTCGTCTTGCTTCTGTTTTTGGAAGCAGATTTTGATGAGGTCTCTCCCATCACTGCGCACAGAGCATCTAATCATGTCGTACAAAGACAGCCAGAACTGACAATACATCTCCCTCTTCCAGGAGAAAGGAAGAGGAGGACAAAATGAATAATTCAAATGATAATTAGCTGTGCAATTATTCCTGTTTTTAAAGTAACCTACAGGACAGAATATCAACATATGAGTCACTGGCAAAGTATAAACAGAAACAATTTGGAAGAGGCTGTCCTGACACTTTAGAAAAGGATTTGTCAGAGACTTTATCTTCTGATCTCACTGTGGCATCAGGAGTCTGTGATGCAGTGACAGGCAGCGAGGGCATGTGGAGAGGACACAGAACTCTCAGAGCTGAGGTCTTCAGCTGAAGGCTGGTGCTTTGGAAGAGCAAAACCCTCTCTCCGGGTAGAGCTGTAGTGTGCTGGTCCAGCCCAGACCATTTCTGGTAGGGATGCATGCAGTAAGTCTGGACTTCAGCTGTGCCTTGGACCTTCTCTTAACCAGCAGCCTTCCAAGCTGCAAGTACCTCTGATTTTTAAAACCCAGAGCATCTCTCTATAACAAGTAACATGAAGCCTCTGCGGCTGGAGCAGCTCCCATCCAAGGAGACACTGGGGCAGCAGCAGCAGCAGCAGCAGCCGCCTGTAAAGCAAACAGTGGGATGCCTCTTGGCACTGTAACACAAGAAGAGAAGAAAGATGTCTTTAATTTGCCTGGTAATGATCAATAAAGAATCAAATCCGACCTTGAATTTTAATGGCTCTGTACTAACAGAAAGCCACTTGCAGATGGATGGAGGAGGATCAGAACAGCCAGGAGGAGGGCGGCAGGGTGGTCCTGTGTGCAGCAGGCTCACACCCTGTGTGGCCGCCCCTCTGCCACCATGGGCAGGGTTTTCTGGGGCTGGCAGAGGAAGAATCGCTCCGGGGTGGCAGTGGCTGGGGACAGCCCAGCGTGGGTGCGGGAAGCTGCATGACTCAGTGCTTCCTTGGCTCTCCCAGTGCTTTTACCCAGCAACGTCAACGTACTGCTTTAAAAGCAAAGATATTTTGATAGAAGAACTGGCTCAAGGGGCAGGCAGTCCCTAGGGTCGAGGCGACATGGCAGTCCCTGGGGCAGGAGGAGGTCTCACTGGCCCCATGGCATCGTGGCACCATGGCCTCCTCATTGCTCCGTCTCTGTGACATGTATCAGATGCTGCACAGGCAGACAAGATGACTCAACGCCTAATCCATGGCCCTGACATCATTTACAACTGACAGAGAATCCTTAACAAAAAAAAAAAAAAGTATGCACGTACACATTTTAAATATATATAAATAAATTCAGATGAGATTGACCAGTTGAAATTATATAGCAGCTGTTAGCATTGGCATCTTTATTTGCTGCATCAATTGTATTTGGTTTAATCTTGTTCCCACAACGCTGAAAACATTTGACTCATCTTCTCCTTTTTTTGTTGATATAGAATCATTTTGACAGTTATCCTGTTGGCTGTTTATAAATATCTGCACTTTCTATAATCAATCATAACACAAATCCAATCACCTTTTCGCTTTTTATTTGACCTTAATCCTAACAAATCTCCCACTGTTTTATTGAATTTGAACTCATGAGCCAATGGAAGAAGAAAGAGAATGAGAGAGTGTCCATGGTTGCCTGTCCGTCTGTCCATGGCAAAGACAGCCTAGGGGAGCTGAGACGGGAACCAGGAAAATGGTGTGTCCTGAGTCCAAGCCGGGGGCCCCGGTACTGGAGGAAGTGGAGCTGCTGGAGCGGCTCCAGAGGAGGCCCAGAAAAATGATGAAAGGGCTGAAGCTCCTCTGCTATGAAGAAAGGTGGGGGGAGCTGGGGCTGCTGCCCAGGGAGCTGTGGGTGCCCCTCCCTGGAGGCACTCAAGGCCAGGTGGGATGGGATGCCAGGCAGCCTGATACGGCAGCAGGGTTGGAACTAAGTGATCTTTTAAGGTCCCTTGCAACCCAAGCCATTCTATGATTCTATGAAGATCTTCATCTGTTGTCTGCCACTGCGTCTTCAGTCACCTTGGCCAGATCCCTTTGCTTTTAGTTTCTTTCTGCCTGTAAAAACCAGTGCACTGAGCACCGGGGAACTGAGAGAGATGAGGCTCACCTCTGGCATGGCGGGGAGGAAGGACACGGCAGCAGTCCTCAACCAGGCCTGGCTCTGCCCTGGCCATGCACCCAGCAGGCATGGGATGCTTTAGGAGCCCTTCTGGTACCACTTCTACTTTGCAAGTCCTTCCCTTCTTCCATTCCTAAGAGGTCAGCATTCGAAGTTCACACAAAAATAAAGAAAGAAAAACAATCCTGCAGTTAAAGGAGAGAGGAAAAGGGAAAAAAAAATGGATAAAAGCAGGAGAAGCAACTTTGTCCTTTGGTGCCAGCAGCAGCGGGCTCCCGCAGTTGGAACCCCAACGAGAACCGAAGTATCTTCATCATTATCTAGCTGCAAATGGCAGCTGCTTTGCCAGCCACTGCTCGGGCGGGACAGTCTCTTTTACGAGAGCGGGAAGGGAACAGTGGGACAGGGAATTAAAATATGGGCTACAAATTGGAAACAGCAGGGGGTGGAGGGGGATTCAGCTTAGCCGGCAGACGCCCAGCGTGCTCCCTATTTATGCTATGCCAATGACTTTGCTCTCAAGCAGCTTGCAGGAGAGAGAGAGGAAAAATAAAAAGTATATAAATATATATCTTACAGTTTGCCTTGGCCCCGGAAATTCCTTTGGAAACCAAAGGCAGGAGAGAGCATGGTGTCAGAGGTGGGTGATGCAGCAGCCCACCTGGAGCTGTGGTTTGCCTGCCCTTGTGCAGGTTGCTCTGTCTGGAGAATGAACTGATGGGTGCAGAACAGGGGAGGAGGAGGTGGGGACAGGGTGGTTGCAGCGATGGCTGTGTCTCTTTATGACATTGAGCCCCACATGAGGTCAGGCTCAGGCTGAAGACAGGATTGGACCTTACCCAAAGCTCATCCCCAACCTTATCTTGCACTCAGGGGAACTGAGCAAAATGTAGGCTCCTGTGTGACCTCGACACCTCTGTGTCTCTGCTCCCTGCCTTTAGGACGGGAATCAGAGCCCTGCAGGGAGCAGCAGCGGGGTGAACACGCAGAGGTGCTCAGCACTCTGGCAGGCCTCTGGGGGGCCCAGCAGCCCCTCTGCCGCCCCACATATCCCCCTGAGGCCACCCAGCAGCCCCAGCTTGGCACATGCAGCAGGCAGAGATGCACGCAAAGGAGAAGGGAAATAGAGCCTGAGAGGTGCCCCCTGGTACAGCGAGGCTGGAAGCTACCAGAAATAGAATCCTGAGGCCATGAATTAAACACGCGGCAATCTCTCATCTGTCTCCAGCGGGGAGTTCAGCTCAGGGCAATCGCTCCTCCGCTTGCTTGAGTGCGGGGGCACTTCCCAGGAAGGCAGCGCAGGGAGCAGCAGATTGACCAGAAGTGGTTCCTAAAGGGTCCCCTTCCCACACCACCCTCCCAGCAGCGCTGGCTCCCCGGGCAGTGCTGATGGGTCTGGGCACTTCCCAGCTCCTGGCTGGCACTGAGGAAGGACGAGGCCTCTCTCAGAGGTGGCGGCAGGTGATGAGCTGCATCCAATGGCTGCAGTGGGTGGTGGTGCCTCAGCCAGCCAAGCACCAGAGACTGGCACGGGGCTCTGAAGCCCAGCAGAGCTCTGAAGGATTTGCCCTGTGCCTGCCTGCAGCCCCACGGCTTGAGTCAACTCCAGGAGCAATGGAGAAAAGGAAGGAAGTAATTTAGAACCTAATGAGGGGAAATCTACAAAGCCCTGCTCAGCTGAGAGCAGGCAGCAGGATGCCTCCTTCCCCCCACCTCTAACATCACCTCATTAAACGACCTCATGCAAAATGCACAACATTTGCAGTTCACAGCTAAGACCACGTTTGCTGCATGGCTCACACATGCACACGTCAGATGGCACGTGGGGACACAGGCAGTCCTGTACGTTGGCTCTGAATGCGGCTTGCACGCAGAGCGGCTGCAGGGAGCTCACAGAGCACATCCCTCCATCCTTGGCCCACGCTCCCACCCTGGCCCCTCTCCTCCCGCTGCTGCCTGCACAGCCAGAGCCCCCTCTGCACTGTGCCACCCGCAGCACTGGTGGAGGCACTTCCACCGCGGGTGAAATGTGAGCTTGGACTCTGGTGCAAATGAGACCCCACATCCATGGGATGCTTTCCTGCGGATCAAACAACCATGGGATTGCTGGGCTGGAATTCACAGCTTGGATACACACATACGTGCCGCTTACTGCTCTGCATGGGGATATCAGGGGAGAAGGAGCCTGCAAACACGTCAAGACAAAGGAGGGCTCTCAGGATCTTCAGATTCTCCACTTCTCTCTGCCTGTTCCTCTCGCTCACCGAGGAGCCCTGCCTGCTCCTGCAGGAGCCTTGTCAGCTGTCTGCCTCCTTTTCATCTGGTTAATTGGCCGCTGCCTTACCAGGGGGAAATCTCGGCCTGGCTGTCAGCCCCGAGCCGCGCTGAGCAGCCTCCAAAAGCTGCCGGGGACGCGCTGGTGCTGGGAAAGGTTTTTAACCTGTCACAGGCAGCTGGGAAGGAGCAGGGCTCGGTGCCTCTAATTGCTCCTCACACGGAGGTGCCTTGTTTATTCGATTAATTTGGAGCCATCAAATGCCAGCGCTCAACAAGCAGCTGCTGGGCGGGGGATGGTTCCTCTGCAGAGGGTGAGGTGTGCAGATCCCCTTCTGCCTTCAGGCAGCTCCAGCTCTTGGCCTTTAGAGGCACTGATGCTCCTTGTGCCCGCGGTGGGGTCTGAATTGAAACGGCTGCAATGTTTTTGCCCCAAAGTCACCCGGAAGGTCGGTGTCAGAGCAGGATGGGAAGCACTGGTCTGGACACAGGAGTTGAGTCCTCGAGGCTCTGTGATTTGGCCAAAGGAAGTGCTCGTTTCCACCGACAAATGAACAGATATTGAGAAAGTAACAGATATTCCCTCTTCCCCAAAGCTGCAAATCCCGGCCCCAAAGCATCCTACTTGTTAGCAAGCAAAATCCCCTCCGCTCTGATCTCTGAATGTCGCGCAGCGGCCCTGGGAAATGCAGCAAGCAAAGCAGCCAGGAAGGGGAGAAGCACTGCTCGTCCCAGCCACAAACCCTGAGGCACAGCAGAGCACAACTCCTCTGCCCACACCTCACAGCTCTCTGTATGGGAATGTGGCTGGTCGCGCTCTCTGCGTGCACCGTACTGAGAACCCCTTTCAGAAAGGCCCAGGATTTGGCTTTGTAGAGGGAGATAAAAATAATAATAAAAAAAAGCCTTGTTTCAGCTCGCCCATTTGCAATCCCATTTCCCTGAGCATGGGCAGCAGCCTTCCCAGCCATTGCTGTTTGATAGCTCGGCTTTTATTCGCGTAGATAATGAGTTTGGCAGGAGGTTAATAAGTGTCAACTGAAAGATAATTTAAGAGTTGTAAAGATAAATTTGTTGTGCACTATTTTTCAGTGCAAGTGGCTCTATCTCAGTGCCCATGCGCGCTCAGGCTGGTTTCTAAGTCCATAATCCATGTGGTTTTGCATTATTCCGCGAGGTATTGTAAATATCTGAAAGTCCCAGAAAAAAATCCTGCTGCATGTAAAATCCCATCTGCCTATTTTTCTCCTTTCCCAGGCAAAGTGATTAGATTAACACAAGGGAGGGAAGAGAAGAAAAAAGAAAAGAAAGGAAATAAAGCTTCAGAAATGTGGCTTTTCCTCCCTCGCGCAATGCTCAAGCTGAGAATTTTCTCTCCAGCTAGACAAGGACGCGGCCTTTATGCCGAGTTTTGGGATAGAAAGGGAGGCTTTGAAAAGGTTTGTCTACCAGCTGCTTTTCCTTCTCTTTTTCTTTTCTATGGAACTTTAAAATGTTTTTTTTTTTCCCTTAAAAATTCCCTGCGTGCTGCCCCATGAAGTCAGACGCGTGCTGCTTCCAGTGCAGGCGCTGGCAGAATGGTTTGTGCTGGAAGAGCTCTCTAAAGGCACCAAGCAGGGGCACCCACGGCTCCAGCAGCGCTCAGAGCCCAGCCCTGACCTCGGGGGTCTGCCGGGGTGGGCACCCCCTCCTCCCTGCGCACCCCGTGCCTGTTGCTTGGCTGTTGCTTGCTGCGCGGTGGCTCAGGGTGGCTTTGCCCAGTGGCCGGGCTCCTTGGTGGGGACGTGGCCCTGGACCCCTCCTACGGGCGGCTGCTGCTGGCTGCTCCCCACCAGAGCTGGGCAGGGCGGTGCTGGGCGCTGCCTTCCCGCTCCCACCGCTGCCGATCCCCTTCAAGCAGAACGGTTTCAGAGGATTCTGTGGTGGATGCGGCGGGGGCGGGCAGCAGGGCTTTGCCACCAGGATCAGTGCAATACGGCTCCAAACCCCCCGAAGTTAAAGATTATTTACATGTTAGATACGGGTAACAACCATCATCTATTTGATTAGGCGAGGCTTGAATTAAGTACCAAATTTATCTCTTTACATTGTCAAAGTTAATAGTAGTTTAAAGATAAACCTCATTGAAACTCTGCCTTCCCTGCTGGGCTAATTAACACCCATTTAGGCTCTTAAACCTTTGATGGGTGTTTCAGTTCCAGGGCTGTGGTACGAGGAGAAACTGCTTTAATAAATCAGAGGAATCTCGGCCGAGGAGCACGCGCTCTGACCAGGTGCAATGGGTTCCCAATGCGGTGAGGGAGAGAAAAGCATTTCCTCCGTTAAATGCCACCAGGTTGAACTCTGAGATTTCAGGGGCTGGTGCTGCTCACAGCGCTGATGAGAGCTGAGCGTTTGGCACTGAGGTTGGTGCTGCGGGTGGACCAGGTTGGTGGAAGCACCCATCCCAGTCGTGCTGAGCTCGGTGGGCTCTGCCCAGGCGCCCGGGGGCTGGATCTGGCCAGGGGATGTGGCAGCGCGTGGTGACCACGAGAGCAGGATGGGCTTGGAACCCGGGAGGCACCTGGGAGAGCAGCGCCCACGTTTGGGGGAAGTGGGGCCCAGTTTGCTGGTGCAGTAACTCCCAAGTGAGCTGCGTCTGAGGCGCTGCCATGGGATCAGCCCCCATCCCCCCCACTGGCAAATGCCTGCGTGGCTCCTGCTGCAAGCACGGGCTGGTAGAAGGAGCAAGAGCAGGGCAAGGAGAAAGGGTGCTACATTTAATTAGCTCTCAGCAAAACCAGATTATTCTTAACATTAAACTAATCTTCAAAAAGGGAACCCTTTAAATGAAAAGAGAAAGTGCAAGGCTAGGAAGCCATTAATTGATTCCTTATTCATTAACCTTTGCAAACCGCTCCAAAGATCTGAAAAACGACTTCCCTTGCAGCCTGGGCTTATGCAGGTGCCTCTCACACCCTGCGAGGCTCAGGGCAGGAGCAGGGCTGGTCCCAGCCGCCCCTGGTTTGCTGATGGCAGCAATTCCTGCCCCGAGCCCCGCTGCCGGCACCGCGCTCCTTCCTGCCGCCCTGGAGCCACGACAGCTTCCCTGGTATTGAGTCTGTAAACCTTGGACTTCCCACGCCCGTTGCTGAGCCTGGCAGCTCAAGTCCTGTAGTTGTTTTTCCTTTTTCAATTCAGAGCTTCTGGAGCGAGGGAACTTTCATTAAAAAAGTTCTCGCTTGATGGGATTGTGCAAACCAACTTGCAGAGGGCTTCTGGGCTCAGCAACAATGGCCGTGACCCCAACCCAGAGGGGTCCAAATTGCAGAGATGAACCTGTGGTTCAGCACTGCTGAAGGAGGCTGGGCAGCGAGCTGGGCTGGTGTCCCCAGCACCAGGGGACGGCCCCGGTGCGCGGTGCTTCCCCTCCAGGGAGGGTGGGCAGACTGCGGCGGTTCCCATGGCCGCTGGGGACAAGAAGAAAGAGCGATCCTGCTCGGGGAGCGGCTGCCAAATCGCCTTTGTTCGTGCCTGGCAGCACCCGGATTTTCCCTGATGTGAAATGACACTTTTCCCTCTTTCTGGGGTCTCGTATTCTGGGTATTTGGTTCTCGTGCCAGGGCTTGGACAGAACCCAACAGCTAAAAGCTTCTTCCTATAAACCCTGGAATTAACAGCCCTCTTTCCCTGACATCATTGGCACGGAGGGACAAAACCCAGAAGCGTTTTCTCTCTTCACACGGGTTAGATGAAGGGGACCCAAACCTTCTTGATGGGCATGGACCAAAGTGGATGCTCAGCGTCCCTCCTCTGCTTCCACTCTGCCTTCGCCCCCCGGTTCCTCCCCTGCTTCGCTCAGCGTTTGAAGCCGGGTGCTCTTTAAAGCAGTCCCTAATGAAACTCCATTGATCTCAATTATCCAGAGACAACTCTCAGTTATCCTGGGGCAGATTAAGCAGATTGCAGATTAATCATCGCCTGCTAAGTGCCCCTTCATCCCCATCGCTGGCTCCTTACGTCTTGATTCTGTTCTTTGAAAGAAAACATGCCAGGTAACGTGTGCTCTGTTTGCCGTACCCTGGTGCAACACGAGGCCGTCACCTCTCGTCCAGGCGCTGTTACCCGGAGCAGAGGCTGAGCCTTCCCCCCCCACAAGCTCCTTTCAGGGGCTGCCGATGGCTGCCTCGTCCTCTGTGCTATGTCGGCCTTCTCCCAGAGACAGAGCTTTGCAAGATGCTTCTGACAGAGGGAAAGGTGAGCAGAAGGAGGAAGGTTACACTTTAATATTCCCAAACCTCAGAAACGAGGGAACAAATGTCCAATGGCACACTGCCCTTCAAAAGAACGCTGTTTTTCTATTTCCTTGAAGCTCTTGGCTCCAGTTTACCCAAAAGGAAGAAGGGAAAAAAAACCCACAAAGCACCACAAAAGCAGAGCAGGGAGAGCAGAGAGCTCCCCAGATGGAGCACAAGTGCTTTGTGCAGATAATTGAAAGCCCTCAGCCCTGGAATGCAGCCTGGTGCAGCGGCGCTGTCAGCTTGGAGAGGAGCAGCTGCCTATGGAAGAAGAGATAACAGCAGAGACCGAGCTGCTGCCGCGTGCTGAGCTGCGAGCGGGAGGCAGCTTTCGAATGGGGAAACGCAGAGCTACGCAACATATGTATTTATTGATATGTGACGCACCCACACAGACAGCTCCGCACAGAGGAAACGCAGCGACGCGGGCATACACACAGACACACGGACACACGGACACATGGACACACATGCAGTGCTGTGGGACCGTGGTGCTCCTATCCCCGCCGAGCAGCGTGCCACCACGCCGACCCCCATTAACTGCCATCTAATTAATCCTCCTGTTCAATTACCTCCTCTGTTTCCCTCCTTCCCCATATAGAGAACCACAGTCCCCAAGACCTCTTGCAGCCCTCAGCAGAGGCTGGGGGCAGTGGGGCGAGGGGAGCCGTGCTCGGGGGTCGGCTCTGGGTGGACAGGAACGGGAAGGGCAGGGGAAGAGAACGGCTCCAGCCCCAATTCAGCTTTGAGAGCTGATCCCAGCAGCCGAAGGCCTACAGCAGAAATTCAGCTTCATCCCATCTTCCTCGTGCCCGGGTCACTTGCTGCAATGCACCCACAGCCGAGCGCTCCATCTCACAGCAAACCCAGCTTCTATCGTCACTTGTGAACCCACGCAGTCGACATTTCAGCGACTGGCAGAGCCACCGTCCCCTTGGGAGCTGCTCTGAGCACAAAGAGCCGTGCTGCAGGACGGAGCCCTGGGCAGCTCCTGCATCCATCGGCCCCCACTGCCCCGGGCTGAGCCTCCCACTGCTGCGGACCCACAGGAGGCACCCCCCCCCTCCCCCCCCTTCACCCCTTCCCCTGTGTGGGCCGAGGGGGGGAGGGAAGGATGGAGGGAGTGGGGGTGGAAGAAGAATCCATTTGCAATTACCAAAATAAACACCAGTCAGGGAGAAATGCAAATGCCTCGTGTTGTGAATTACTTGACAGAAGAAGTGACAGCTTTTTATTAGGGTGATAACAGCGAGGAGTTTTAAAATAGAATAATCGGTGCAACAAAAGCAATTTTCATTCTGAATTCTCATTTTAAATGGGTGATCTCGTTTTAATCAAGCGAGTCATCTCAAAATGCTTTTAATTACCCAAAGTCAAGAGCTATATTGTAATTTCAATGCCTAGTTGCGGGTGGTGATCGGGCGCACACAGAGCGGGGCTGGGGGTGGTCGCCCCATTCTCGCCTTCCATCTTTTCCCCCTCGAGTCACCACAGGATTGGAATTTACCACACAACTCATTCAAAGCCTTCTCGTAAAGTGCCCTCACCTTGCCAACAGACGCAGGATGGGCTCGGAGCAGAAGATATTTGTTAAAATCTGGGTCTGTTTATTTTCTTCCCCTATCTCCTTCTGTGTTATTTGAAGCAGCTGAGCTGCTAACACCGCGTTTGACTTTTTGTGCTTTTAAAGGCATTCTGGGAAGCTGCCGTAAGCCGGGAGGTTGGATCGCTTCCCGCGGGCTCGGGAGGATCCGCAGCCACCGCCACGGCAGCAAAAAGGCAAAGCAGGCTCCGCTCCAGGCAGAGCCGCCTCGGCACCACCCAGTGCTGCAGCAGCGCTTGGTGGGAGCTGAGCCGGGTCCTGCCGAGGCCCCGTGGTCACTCATGTGGCATCATAGAGCAATGGCCGGGGTTGGAAGGGACCTCGGGGTCATGAGGTTCCAACCTCCTTCCACAGGCAGAGCTCCAGCTGCTGGACCAAGGACTCGATCAGATTGCCCAGGGCCCCATCCAGCCTGGCCATAAACACCTCCAGGGACGGGGCATGTCCTGCAAAGGGAGGGCAAACCCGGGAGGGCAGAAGCTGAATCACAGAATCATGAAGTGGCTCCAGTTGGAAGGGACACAGAGTCGTCCATCCCGGCTCTCTGCCATGGGCTGGGTGCCCCTGCAGCTCAGGCTGCCCAGAGCCCATCCATGGGCACCTCCAGGGAGGGACACCCGCAGCTCTGGGCCTCCCCGTGGCCCCGGCCCCATTCCCAGCTGCCTTGGGTTTCCCTGCCGCGGCAGCGTCCTCCTCGTGTTTGGATGCCGGAGGTTCCAAACTTTTTAAACTAAGCAATGCAAAACAAAGCCAGGAGGTCGGTGCAAGTGCTGCCCCCGTCCCCAGACTCCGCGTGCTGAAAGGGGATGACAGGTGCTGGGAAATGCTTTCTCAGAAGGGAATCCACTTTCCCCCCATTTAAAAGTGATTCTGGTTGGCATGCACTGTTTACACGCAGGGATGGGAAAGGCCCGAACCGGGACCGAGACGTCGCACCTCTCAGTCCTCACCGAGGTGCGAGCAGAGGCAGCAGCAGTGCAGAGCTGTGCTCAGAGAGCTCAGGACATGGGGGAAACCAGCACCGCTCCCCTCGGGCACCCGGTGAGAGGGAAATCCCCACAGACTGCGAGGCCGAAAGCACCATGGGATGGCTGGGAGCTCCCGAGGGCCCCGCTGCCCCACAGCACCGTGCTGCAGGAGGCTCCGTCCCCATCTCCTTACTCTGCGGCCCAATCCCTCTCCCCCAGTTCCATGCCTGGAGCATCGATGCTCCGTGTGTTTCTCAGGTCGCTGACCGTGCTGTGCTCCCTCGGGAGCAGGCAGGATGCTGCCCGGCCTTCTGATGGGAGCAGTCTCCCCGGGGAGGCTTTCTTCCCTTTGCAAAAGGGGAAAAAAATGCTGATTTTTTCTTTTTTTTTTTGTATTTTTTTTCCTATTTCTGCCAAAGAGCATCAGCTCGAGGTGAAATATTTCCCAGCGCTGACAAAAGCTTTGATATTGTAATGCCAAATCCATCAAGCCAAAGCTTTTAACGGCGCATTGTTCTTTTTTAAAAAAAATATTGAATCTGTGACGTCCGTCCTCCTTCCTCCTGCCCACGATTGATCCTCCTGTCCGATTTATCTCCTCCATCTCACCAGGCCGTGGCCTCCAGCCCGCTGGAGACGCTGCATCGATTGCTCGGGATTTTGGATAAAGCCGGACGGTTCTTTTCCCTTCCCCTCCTCACCTCCCTGTTGTTTATTCCCTAACCAGCCCTGCGTGAGTTTCTCTTTGATTCAATTGACCCGAAAACACACATCCCACCGCTGTGATCCAGGGTCAAGGCTGGTTACAAAATAATTTTAATATTTAAAGAGTTATTTAATGAGTCAAAGTTGTTCCTCCGCATTTCCAATACCCAGTGTTCCCCATCTAAGAACAAAAGCTTCATCCAGAAATCGCTTTTGAAGGCAGCTCTAAGCCTGGGCCAGGGTCGCTCAGGACCCGCAGCTGCCGCACATGGAGATCTGGTGTCAGGGATTAAAGCTTAATGAGGGTGTTTAGCACTGATATTACTGAAAACACATTCAGAGTGAAAGAAAAGAAGAAGGTTCCAGGTCCTTCCCCCATTCATCCCCCGTGCGCAGCCTCCCTCATTGTGGTGTTCAGCTCTCCAGGGTCGTGTCGGGACGAGGAGCCCCACAGACCCCCGTGCCCTGGTGCTGCTCCAGCCCCACAGCCCCCACGTGCTCTGCCTCTGCCTGGGGCAGCTCAGTGCTGTGGGGCTCCTGGGTGCCCCACCACGAGCAGGGCTGCGCCGAGCACCGACCGCTCCATCCCTGCTCACCAGCGGAGATTGGAGTTCCCCTCAGAGATGCTCAGCGAGGATTAATCACCATGAAAACAGCACTGGCTTCGATCTGATAAAGCCTTCGAGAGGCTGCAACAGGCACCTCATTACCGGGAGGTCACAGATGCTTGTCAGAGCCTGCCCGAGCGGGCTGAACCCCACTGCTGTGCTGTGCTGTGCTGTGCTGTGCTGTGCTGCACTGTGCTGGGTGCTTGCTGCCATCCCTGCCCCCCCACACTGCTCACTGAGCTGCAGACACAGGGTCTGCTTCACACAAACCTCACGCGACCAGCAGCGCTCTTCCCCCCTCCAAAACTGGGAAGCTTAAACAAGATGCATCATTTATGCACCTGGAGGAGCAGAGAAAATCAGAACTGAAAACAGACCGGTGCCTCTGTCTGCATGTGTCTGCATGAAATATTCAGCACGAACTCCGAGTCCTGCTGCGTGTCAGGGCTCGGGAGCACTGCATCTCCGCGCTCCGCAATCAGAAACCATGACAGCTCACCAAAAAATAACGGCGGCGTGGAGCAACAGACACCACTTCGAGTCAACCACGGGGATGAAAAGGTGTTTCGAAGCCTTTTCAATATTTAAACCGAGAATGAGGCATATCGAGACCCATCCGCTAATGGCTTCTAGCCTTGCACTGCCACGGTAACACGGGGAAATTGGACGGCTTGCTGCGATCGCTGCGGAGAATGAAGAAGGGCGAGGGAAGCAGCGCTGCCCGCTGTGATTGCTGGATGCCCAAACCATGGCATGGGCACGGAGGAAGATGTGGGCAGCAAACGAGCACTAACACTCTGATCTCTCAGGGTAACAGTGAGCAGAAAGGATCTGAGGGATGGAACACCTCCCTGTGAGGACAGGCTGAGAGCTGGGGCTGTGCAGCATGGAGAGAAGGCTCCGGGGAGAGCTGAGAGCGGCCTCACAGCGCCTACAGGGGCTGTAAGAAAGGAGGGGACAGACTCTTCAGCAGGGTCTGTGTGAGAGGACAAGGGGAAATGGTTTCAGTCTAAACGAGGGGAGATTTAGAGTGGGTGTAAGGAAGAAGATTTTGACGGTGAGGGCAGAGAGGCACTGCACAGGGTGCCCAGGGAGGTGGTGATGCCCATCCCCGAGGTCAGGGGCTGGGCTCTGAGCGCTGACGGAGCTGTGGGTGCCCTGGTTCAGTGCAGGGAGTGGGACCTGGCGGCCTTTAGAGGGCCCTTCCAACCCAAACCACTCCATGATTCTCTGATTCCAGTTCGAGCAGTGTCTGGGCGCTACAACAAATAAAAGCACTGACCCTCTGCTGATGAACACCGACCCAACACCTGCCCTGCAGTGCAGCCTGTGCTGTCCACAGGTCACACAGCACGTGCCACCCTGCACAGCGCGTGGGGCACAGAGCGCTGCCCAGCTCCGCTCTGCATGGGACCAACCCTGGGCGCTGGCGTTGCTCCATGTGTCTCCATCTCCTCCTCCCGGTTCCCCGCGCGGTTTTCATTGCCCTTGTCTCCTCCCTGCGTTCCGAGTCCTTCGGAACGGACAGGAGCACTAAAAATAAATCCACCCGTCAGGTTTCCCAGTTATTACAAACAAAATGTCCTTTGCAAAAAATGCAACAAGTAAAATCCGCATATTGTGTGTGCTTATTCACATAAAATATTTAGAAAGCTCCTAATGTTTTTATGGTTGTAATTAATCTTGTGTCGTGTTAGGGAGAGAACAGCTCATAAAGAAGCACTCTGGCTGCAGGCCGAGCTCGGCTCCCTGGCGAAGCCACAGCGTGACCATGCCCCGGGGGCCCCGGGTGCTGTGTGGGGTCCCTCTCTGCTCTGATGGGAACACAAGGGCTGGGCTGCAGCTCTGTGCAGATTTACATTCCTGTTCATCATTCAAAGCCACTGGGGCTTCGAACTTCCCCCTGAAGGGAGCAGGATGGAGCAGGTTCCACCCAGGTGGAGTGGACCCAGTGGTGTGAGACGCAGCCAGAACCAATGGGACGAGGCAGGTTTCTTTGTGGGTTGCAGTCCACACAGTCCCTGTGCTGGACCCCTGGCTGTTATCCCACCAGTTCCCCCCCTCCGTCACCTCCCCAGCTCCCGCACACTCTGCACGGGCCTTTTTGTTGGCTTTTTCCCTTCCTTTAGCTGACTTTCAGAGGAGCTGATCTGCCAAAGCCGCCCATTCCGGCTGCAGATGCTCTGCGTTGGCTGCCTCCAAACCCCTTTAAATAGCCACCGCTAAATCACGGCTCTGTCAGGCGATGCTCTATTTAACAGAAGCTGCCCGTCTCGCGCAGCAGCCGCGGCCCAGGAATCTCCTCCCGAGTCCATTTTCTCAGTGAGTGGCAGCAATAAATAAAATGCAGCCAGTTGGTCCTTGAAATGCTCCCGCGGCCTCTCGCTTGATTACTTCTGCCCAGGATTTTGCCAACCGCGGTGCTATCTCCTGCCAGCGCTGCCTCCCTGCGCCTGCACCTCCCCAGGTGGGGGATGCAGGAAGCAGAGCAATGGGGGCATGCGTGGGGCTGGGATGCCAACAGCACAGAGCAGCAGAAGTGGCTGGAGAACCCTGTTTTGTGAGGGCTGCCCAAGTCAGAGCCCCCCGCCCTGGAGCTGTGCAATGAGAACAAGGTCCTGCCCAGCAAAGCTGCCTGCTTGTTTCTCACAGGAGCGAGAAATGCTCCCTACTCCCCCCCCACACACACCTTGGCTGTGTTCCAGAGTAGTTAATTGCATTCCGCCTGCCCAACATTAATTAATTTGGTGTCGTGCAGAGACCGCTGCGCTGGGTGCATCTGGGAAAAAAACCCCACCGCCTCCCACACCCCATAAATGAGGGGGGGAGGGAGGCAGGCGGGCAGCGGGCTCTGAGGATCAGCATCCAGACACCCGGTCCCACCACTCGATCCCAGGACTCAGCCTGCAGCACCAGACCCAGCTCCGTTAGCTCTGGCTCCCGTTTGCTTTCAGTTCCAAATGAATGGATTCCAGGCGCACGTGGTGGTCTCCTCCAGGCTGCTCCTTGCACTCCAGCTGGGTGTGAGGACAAGGTTCTTCGCCAGAGGGAGGTGGGCCCAGGCACAGGATCCCCAGGGCAGTGGTCATGGCCCCAAGCTGCTGGAGTTCAAGAAGCATTTGGACATCGCTCTCAGAGAGAGGGTTTGGCTTTTGAGTGTTCCTGCGTGGAGCCGGGAGCTGGACTCGGTGATCCCTGTAGGTCCTTCTCACCTCGGGATGTCGTGTGGTTACGTGATCTGCGCTGGTGCCAGCCAGGAAAAGTGCTCCAAAGACCAATGGTTGGACAGCGGGAGCTGCTGGGTACAAGCAGGTGTGGCCATGGGACTCATACGGACCTGGATGCGCGTTGGGATCAGTGCGCAGTGGAGGTGGCCGTGCTGCAGGAGGAAATCCGCTCTGACTGCATCGCTGCAGCTCCATGCTGTGCCCTCAAACAGGACGACGTGCAGAGCAGGGCTTGGGAAGTAGAAGAGTTCTCCTTTGGGTTTTTGGAGGCCCACAGGGTCAGAAATGCGGGTGGAAAACCACCCACATTGTGCATCTCCAGAGAGGTGCTCCCAGGAGATCGAAGCTGCACCGCTGTGGAACAGGATGATTCCCACCCCTTGCAGAAGCCCTCACCACAGTGATGCTCTGCCCTGGCTTGGGATTTCTCCAGGTAATGCTGTGCAAGGAGCTGCCAAGGGAAGCTCACTCCATCCCAGCAGCCAACCCACGAGGGCTGAGGCAGCACCGGAGCGGAGGCAGCGCCACGCGGCCCCAAGCTCACGCCTCCCCTGCAGAGCTGTTTTTGGAAGGCAGAGCTGTGGTGAGAGTGCCCCTGCTTGCACAAAGAACAGATGCTGATTATTTTAAACCCTACTGTTCACTCATTAAAGCAGCTGTCTGCCATCCCCCGAAGACAGCCGAATTAGGATTCAACTCAACCAAGAGCACAACGCACAAGATGTGACCGCACAGAACGCTAACGAGCCCACTCCCATCACTCCATGCCCGCAGGCTGGGGGCTTGGGGAGAGGTGTGGGGAGGCAAAGCAGGGGATCTGCCCCTGCATGGAGGTACAGCACCAACCCGCTGCTCCCCCAGAACGAGCCAGAATCATGAACTGTGTCCAGTTAGAGGTCCCTTTCTTTTAAATTCTTCCAAGGATATTTTTTCAGATTTGCAGCTGGGATGTCCATCTCCTCGTCCCACATTTGGCCTTCATTCCCCAGCATGCACCCTGCTTCTTGGGCAGGCCAGGGAAAAGGCAGGTGAGAAGCCCCTTCCCCAATTCCCCACCTGCAGTCATGGCCAGGGCACTCGGCAGCATCGGGGACATGGGCAGCAGACACAGCACAGCACGGAGGTGGGCACACGGTGCATGGCAGCATGTGGGCAGAGCCTTTGCGTCCCCTTGATCTCAATGCCCAATCTGAAAATGAAGGGAAGAGCACCGGGGACTGGGCACTGGGAACTGGGCACTGGGAAATCAGCAGCCGAGATGCTCAGGCGAGGAGGACACTTGTTCCCTGCATAGCCAGAGGTAGCAGCACATCCATGGCATCTCCCACTGCTGGAAGAGTGCCTTGCTCAGGATCAGTTAATAGTTAGAGGATCCAGGTGATTATTTCAGACCTCCCGTGTGTGACAGCAGACTGTGCTGGAGCGATTTGTAATCTAACAGAGACATTAACCTTTTAAAGCATCTCCCCAGCTCCCTGGGGCTGCTGAGGCACGGTCTGTTGTGCAGGGGAACAAAGAGCCCTGGTTATTACTCAGGAGTGAATGGCAGGGATGAGCTTTACATAAGTGAGATCAATAAATACATATCAACAGCCCATGTAGGGCATGGGAAGAGGTGGAGGGGAGAGGGCTGGGAGATGTGGTGCTGCCCGGCTGGGTCACAGCGGCTATCCGGGAGATGAGAAGAGGCTGACTGGGCTTTAATCTCTCTGCTCAGGGTCCCCAGGACCCAGCACTCTTTGCTCCGATGCTGGTAGGGGCTGCTTGCTCCCACCTCCCTCACCTGCCTCCCTGCACACGGCAGAGGAGAATCCAGCCCTCTCACGACGCTCCGTGTGCCGCCGGTATCACTGAGCGGATCTGCAGCAGGCGAAGCAGCGCACAAGGCACAGCGGCGGCCTGCACCGATTTCACCGAGCAGGGTTGTTATCTAAATCAGATTAGAGATGCAAGAGAGCCGCAGCAGCAGGGACAGCAGGCGGAGGAGGCCACAGACCAGAGCGAGAATGTGATAACAGCATGTGCTCGGATGCAGCAAGGAGCATTTCTTCAAATCGTTTTGTGATGCACCCTCCCCAGCCACAGCTGGGCGCTGATCCCTCCCTGTCAGGTCCTGCAGAGCAGGGCTGGGGCTGGGGTGCAGATTCCCAGCGCTGTGGGCAACTCCTTCCCTTGGGACCCATTGCCAGGCACGGGTTTGGGTATTCCACGCCTTTCCCTGCTCTGGGACTGGCTCCTGCGTGTACCCACCAGGAGCCCACCCTCACACCAGGGCTCAGCGCTGCCGGGGCACCAGTAGTGTCTGGAAATGGTTTCAGCATCAGCTCTTTGACTGAAAAGGGCAATAACCTATTTCCTAAGCAGCAGGTTTCGCACAGACAGATGGTCTGTAGCACGAGCATAGCCCTAGCCAGGATCACACGAGAAACCCGGGCAGCCAGGGGCTGTCCCAGCAAACACCCACTCACCTGCACCTGCAAACATCCCCCAGGTGCTGTGGAGGGTGCAGCCCCAGAGCAGCTGCTGTTGGTCAGCAGTAGGAATTCAAGTGCCCCGTAACCAGGTGGCTCTGTGCCATTGCAGACCCTGTCTCACTGCGGTTCACAGGGCATGCCCTGCGGGGGAGGCTGGGGGGGGCTTTGGTGGGGATTTCCCTCCAGGTCTGAAATCTGGCTCGTGGTGATGGCACAGAGCCATGAGCTTGCTCCTGAGCTCTGCAGTGTCCTGAGCAGCATCCAGGAGGGGCTGCTGTGGACTTTCTTCTCGCCTCTCTCTTCAAGGGAATCACATCTGCCCACACACGTGGTCTTTTGGGCCTCTTCCACCTTTCCTTTTTGCTCCTCACCCTGCAAGTTTCCCAGGAGCTGCTGTTTGCAGCCATCGCCTGGTGGGTCTCCCCATGGTGGCACACGTCATGCTGAGATGTGATGTGACTGAAGCCATAAAGGGCTTTTTTGTAGCTGTCACTGTGGATAAGAGCGCACACAGGAAGGATTTATGTGTATTTTCTGTCCTTCTTCACCCTGTTACCTCCTCCAAGCTCCAACCACTCAAACTGGAGCTCTGACTTAATTACACCCCGCCAAGTAAAGAGGCTGGTTTAGAAATCAGGCACGGAGGGACGTGGTTTAGGGATCTGCTGGCAGTAAGGGAAGAAGAAGAGATAATCCAACTTTGCAAGAGGAAGAGAGGGCAAAGCTGTGGCTGTCAGTGCTCCACTGGGCACATTAGTGTGGTCAAGAGCTGTAGAAACCCACAAGAATTTCTGAAGAATCACCCAAATAACAGGCACTGGGCTTCAGGCTGAATATTTGAAATCCTCCACCTCCCCCGAATGCATACACCTGAGAGACCCAACTGCAGCTCAAGCTTCCCGTGTGGCAGTTCAGGTCACCCAGTCCATGGATGGGATGGGGCCTTGCTGCACCTCGGCTCCCGCTGGCGGTGCGGGTAGGGCTCGAGGCATGCAGCTGAACCACTGGATGCTTTCCACAGCCTCATGGCCAAGTGGAACTGAGACGGGGAAACTGAGGCACACAGCTAACTCCTCCCATAGGCACAGAAGGATTCATTGTCAAAGCTGAGCTTCCAGCCTCAAAACGCTGTTGGCTTCCTGTGCTCGTGTGGTGGTGCTGTCCTTTCTTCCCTCTCCTCTCTGCATGAATCTGCTCAATAAGATGACATTCTCCAGTGTAAGGCTGCCAGGGAAGGTCCTGCCTGCACAGCAGTTGGCAATGATAGGACAAACCACCTCCATCCCCAGCAGGGATACCTACAGGGACAGGTTAATCTTCCCCAGCCCCGTGCTGCAGCATCTGGTGACACCCAGCTCCCGTGGCCACATCTCGAGCACGAGCACCCACACCAGGCGCTGCAGACCCCGCGCTGCCCTCCTTGCCGTGCCACCAACCCCAGGGGACTCTTCCCAGGTTGTCGTGCCACTTTGTGCCTCCATTTCCCCATCTGCAGTACAAGTTGTCACGGTAAAGCAAATAGAAATGGAAGAACACAGAATCTGTTAGATGTTTGTGCTTATTTCTCTGCTGCTGACATCTAGCTGCCTCTGATGCAACCAAAATTGAGACCCTAACCAGACCAATTCAGACTTCTAGAGAAGCAAGCTGTGGTTAAAGGTGATCTTTGAAATATCCCACAAGCAAAGGATCCAAAGAGACATAATCCAATCCAATCCAATCTGCCAAAGCCATCTCCCAGACGCATAGATTTAATGGAGTTGAAAGCCAGAAAGGCCCGGTATAATCTTCTCAAGCTGCGTTTCTGCACGGCGGAGTGGAAGGAGGGGGAAAAGGAACTGCGAGTCCTCCGGGCTGAGAGGGATGCAGGGGAGTTCACGGGGAGGGAAGGTAAGAGTGGTGGGAACGGCGATTTGTGGGGTCTGGAAGTGCCGTGGAGGAGCTGGGAAGATGCAGACCTGGCACACACCACCCTGCTTCCCCCAAACTGGGCCCAGTTTGCAGCACAAACTGAGACCAAAGGCCACGGTGGCTGGACCCCACAGCCGTAGGGCAGCATCTCCAAACCAGGCTCCATGAGAGCAGCAAGGTGATCTTCAGCCTCTCTCCTGCTCTAAATATAAACGGCCTTTATGTTTCCTTCCACCCCAGTTTTCCTTCCTTTTCCCCTTCCCCGTCTCCCGCACAGGAGGAACCTGCCGACGTCACGGCGGGTCCCACGCTGGGCCCGGAGCTGGCGGTGCACCCAGGCTCTGGTTTACGTCGGCTCTGACGAAGCCAAACAAAAACGAGCTCCGGAGGATTTTAATTTTCAAAGCTTTAGACCAAAAGGATTCATTTAAAGCCTTTAAAAGATTTAGCCCACTTCGCAGCTCCTTCCAGAGATCGGTGTTGTGCTCTTTAAATAGGAGACATGTTTTAAAGCTCCTGCCATCATTTATTAAATTAGCCTCAGACTTGTAAGTGCAGCTCTGCCTTATTGAATCTTGTAATATTTATTTGCCAAGTTGTGATATTTGAAATTGTGCACGCTACACAGATTGGGGAAAGAGGGAGGTGACGGGGACGGCGTGAGGGAACGGGGGAAGGAAACCACTTCTACTGTAAATTGTGTAAATACATTTGCGCATCCCAAGAGGGGTAGGGAAAAGGTATTGTAATTAAAATGACTGCCAGGGTATTTTAAACAAGGGAGAATAAATAGATTTTTCTCTGCATGGCACAGGCTCCTTTAACATGGAAACTTCGTGACAGAAGATGATTAAAAATATCTTATGGCGTGTCTGAAATCTGCAAGCTTTGATGAGAAAAATGTTCTTGGGAATGAAAGGAGATCAAGTGAAGGAGGAACAGTCTCCTACACAATGTTTTATAGGCCCAATTCACGACTGCAGATGTCGCGGAAAATAATTAAAAAAAAGCCTTTTTAAAAAATTTCCTGCTACCAAACAGCATGGGAGGAAAATACCCAGAGCGGCTCCTCGAGTGGGGAGCTCCCATTCCTCCGCTCCCAGAGCTCCGTGCTGGCCAGGGCTGCGTCCCCCCAGCTCCAGCCCACCCCATCCCTCTGCCTGGGGAGCAGGGCCAGGCCCGCGGCACCACTCTGCCCGCAGCTGCTCCCTGCTCCTTCCAGGGCTGCCCGGAGAGGGGACGATATCTGGAAGCAAACAGGCTGGCAGCCTTCCCCTGCGCCCAGCCGGCTCCTCACCCCAGTGACTGAGCTTCAGCCCTTCTGCGGGGTCAAAACCTCACCCCACGATGCCTCTGGGGGATTTTGCAAAGTGCTCCGCACAGGAACAGCTGAGTTTGGAAGGGTTAAAGCAACACAAGAGGCAGCAGGAAGGGAAGCAGCTGGGAGTGAGCAGGCTGGATGTGCCCTGGGTGCCAGGGAAGCGGAGCTGTGCCCTCCCCGCTCAGCTGGACAGGCTGGAAACGCTCCAAACACGTTTTCCTGCATTTTTGTTTCAGTTTTGCAAAATTTCCTCTGAAATAGCTTCCCCTTAAGAAGTAGATCAATTAAACAAAAAGGAAGAAGAAAAAAAAGAGATTGAAAAGCGCCTTTGTTCAGGGCCCCTGCATCACAAATGCTGGCCCCGAGCTGACAGCATCATCGTGGCTTCAGCGCTGGGTGGAATAACCCTGAGGTGAGCAGGGATATCACCTCGGCAAGACGTTCTCTGAAGACCTAGAGCCTAAAGTTGTGAGCGCCTGATTCACAAAATGAGCTATTTCAGATCATTTTGAATAGGCTTTTTCTTCTTTTTTCTTTTTTAATGATTCTAATTTTTCTGCCGCTCAGAGACCCGGACACGGTAACCACGGTAACTCACTTCACAGGCAGAGGGAGTCGAAAAATACGGGAGCACCACCAACAAACAGAGAATCTAATCATCTCCCCTAAGTGTGACATTAAAAGAGCCGTGTGATGATGCACAACTGAAATATAGGATTTCATTAGTGTTTGCTTCATAAAACACTCTCCTACTTATTAGGGTGTGCTCACATTGGGACCCATGGTGCAAAGTGCTGCACAAGTCACAGCCCACACCTGGGAGCGTTCGGGAGCACAGCAAGATGTGAGTGGCCCGGAGGGAAAGCAGGGACATGGCATCGAGCACACCGGGGAGAAGCATCCCTGCAAGACCCTGATGGGATCTCATCCTGCCCAGCACACAGAGCAAGGGGGAAGAAAGGGAAAACCAGAGGAAAACATGCACCAGAGAAACCAAACGCTGTATTAACGCTGTGTCTCAGTTTCCCCAACTGCTGTACCTAAAAAGCAGCAGAGATCAGTGCTCTGCCAGGAGGTGTGAAACACTGCAAGTCCCTTCCAGGGGGGCTCAGCGCCGCGGTGACTCCGTTGCTGCCAGCCCTAATGCTGCCCATTGCTCCTGAGCTTCCAGACCTCAGGATAAGCCCACCCCCTCACCACTGCTGCCCACGTTTTCCTGTAGCAAATGAACCTCCCCATCCTTGCCTCCATCCACCCTTGTGTTGGGAGACCCTCATGTTCTCGTTGTCCTCCAGCCCGCCAGGGATGGCACCTTGGTGGGCCCGTGGGTCTGGCTGAGGGTGAAGCAGGGAGCAGGGACAGGAGAGGCAGAGGGGAAGCAGGGGCAGGAGGGCTGGCAGCTCCGCGGTGGCTTGAGAACCAGCCCAGGTTCTGTCCCACTGCCCCCCCGAGCATCTCTCTAACCAGGACAGCCTTGGCACAGGCGTCAGCCAAGCTTTCTTGCGGGCCAGTGGATCCTGTTCCTTATCCAGCTCCTACACATGCTCCTCCTGGAAACAGCTCAGCCCCTCACATAACAGTGCCGGGAAGAAAGACGAGAAAGCAAAGAGGAGGGGGCAGGGAACAGCAGGGGGGGAAGGTCAGGGAACGCTCTCTGGCAGGACTAGCCCAGGGAGGGTGGCTGCAGTGTGCTGTCGTGAGTGGCAGCACCGGGCAGGAGGAGGAAGGAGGTGACTTCATCTCATTCCAAAGAACTGACAGCTAGCAGAGGATAAAAGCTTGGGAATCCCTCAGCTCCAGCGAGCAGAGCTCTCAGCTGCCAAGAGCAGAGAAGGAGATGGAAGCTGGGGTTTCAATTGCCGGCTCAGCCGCCTGCCCCGAGTCTTTCCCACGCCAGTGAAAAAGTCCAAAGAGCGGCACAGCCGACAGGAGCGACGCCGGGAGGGAGCCGGCTGCCACAGCCCCGCTGCCCCCTGCTCGCCGGCTGCCAGCGGCCTGCGGGGCTCCGGGAGGAGGAAGGGGGAAAGAACGAACATCTGCGGCCGCCGAGCAGCGCCATCCATCACGCGCGGCTGTGCGACAGCACGGGGAGCCTCGTGGCTGCGGAGCTCCTGCAGCTCTGCCTGGCAGCCGGCAGCCCTCCCCTGGGCACGGTCCTCCCTTCAGACCCCACGACCTCCCCTTCTGCTGGGGGGTGGTCCTGCACTCAGCCCAGGCTGCCCACACGTCCCGTTGCTCCTCAGCGGGACAGGCAGCCACGGGCTGCACCCAGCGTGGGAGAGCGCTGCTGGGACGGCGCGGCCGCAGTTGGCACCGCGGGGGATGCAGGGGAAGGCGGCCCGACCCCGACCCCTGCTGCTGCTGCTGCTGCTCCCGGGCCCAACCCTTGTCCCCTGCTGTTCCCAGCCCGTGCTCCGCTCGCGGCTCGCTGGTTCCTCCCGGGGCTGCTGCAGTCCTCAGCAGCGGTGCCCGAGGGGCGTTCCAGCAGAGTTTCCACACATTAGGTTTAAAACCCTGAAAGAAACTTCACTTCTTTCCTCTGCCTTTTTTTTTTTTTTTTTTTTTTTTTTTTTTTTTTTTTTTCCCGCTGCCCTTGATTCTGCAAACCCCAGGCTTAACCTCCAGCTGCCATTTGGAAAAAAAAACCATAATCAAAGTAATTACCACCTCCACTTCAGACATTACATTATCAAGCTAACCAGCTACCCATTGAAGACAATTAATCTGCACACAGGCACCAAAAGAAACTGTCAGCAATTAGAAGTGGAAGCACACTTTTGTAGTTAATTGGGAATATTGCACGTCTGTTACATGTTTAATTAGTTGATGGAGTGTGTCCCTTCTCAGACATTTTTCTTTTTTAAATTATACCTGGAATCCACTTCTTTTCATGATTTTTTTTTCCCACAAAAAAGCGAATAAATAAACAGTATTTGAAACTTGATTCTGGCTTTTCCTCTCGTTGCAGCTTATAGTGCGTGCACAGGACTTTATAGACCTCCAAGAAAGAAGAGGGAAAAGTTCTTGCTTTCAGAGCTTCTCTTTATTTTTTTCATTCTTAATCTGATTTTAAGACCTTGCCTCTGAGTTTTCACGCTTCTCCCATTAATCTCATTTTCCCTCTTTCTCTGGGGATCGTCAGGTGAAGGAACGCTGGGGCCTGGCAGCTGAGCAGAGCCAGGCACGCACCACGATACATTCATTTTAACACTTATTTTTGCAAAGGTTCTAAATTTTATCTTTGCATAATGACGCTGCTTTGCATATCTATAGCCACTTTCATCCGATGATCTCAGTACATTCCACTGACTGTTAATTAATTCTCAAAGCACCCTGGCAAAGTCAATAGGAGGGCTTTATTTGAGTAGCTTTTATCTAATTAGCCCAAGGGAGAGGAAACTGAGGCAGGAGGAGACTGATGAGGCATTGCAGCCACTTGGACAGTTATGGGACAGCACAAGCCAGGAAAGCCTCGTTAAAGAAAGCTCGTTAAAGAAGGCTCGTCTTTGCAGCCCATGTAGGCAGCAATGTCACGGTGAGCACGTCAGGTATAAACAGCACAGACCCAGAACATCTTTGCTGAAGGATAGCACACAGAATGGCTGGAGGCACGAATCCTCCTGGCAGCGTATGCCCAGTGCCACGAGTGGAAACCAGCACAGTGCCCCTGATCCCAGCTCGGCACCGCTGAAAGCGCAGCGTGGTGGCACACACCAGCCTGACTGCCAGCTGCAGCCAGCCTCGCTCAGCTCCCAGGGAAATGGCACTGCCAAAATAACATTGCTTCATGCAGAAAGATCCAGCCCGCAGGAAATCAGTGTTTCTGGGGGACTGCTGGGACAAACCACAACACAAACCTGCAGAGAACCAAGCTGCAAAGCCAATAACACCAAGGCAGCTGCTGTCCTTCCTGCTGCCCTTCAGAAAATCCTTCGTATGTTATCTAACATCATCGGCTCATCTGGAGCATCATTGCAAGTAGCGGGTTCCCTGGCTACAACTGATCTGCTTCATTTTGTCATTCACTGGTGCGACCAACTTGCAGCTCGGGTTTGAAGGGAGAAGGAAACATCTCCAGAAATTGCTGGTGGAAAAAAATTCACCTTCCACGCTGCCTGAGGATAACTGCATACTGTAAAGGGCAAGAATTTGCGCGGGTGTCTCCGTGTTGCTCTGCATCCAAGGGTAGGATGCATTTCAGCAGCCCAGCAGGACCCTGCAGGCTGTGTCTGTGCTCGCCTCTTCTCCCATGTCTGGGCGGTAGGCACAGCTCACCAAACACACCATCTTCTGGGGATGGAAGCCGTTAGATCACAGAAACTACCAGTACCATGAGGTCATGGCAATTCTGCGCCGGCGGCAGCACAAACTACCCAGTGTAATGGTGATATCATTTAGTACTGTAGGCTGAAATTCAAGCTGCGTTGAAGACAAAGGGAACGTATCCGCTGGGCTTTGGATCAGCCTGCAAAGCACATGGAGCGCGTGGGTGCTTTCTCTTTTTGCCAGGGACAATCCAAGCAAAACTCAACCTCCTTCTTCCTTCAGCTGAAAGAAAGCATCAACAGAAGACTGAATTTTTGGCCTGAAAGCAAGCCAAGCGCCGCTGAAAGCTGGCCCATGGGCCTCGCACCAGGATAATGAGAATTACTGAAGTGCCTTGAGATCATGCCATGTTCTGTCCTTCTGTAGCACAGAGCTGCAGGAACAGCCGGACTTGGAGCAGTGCGAGTCTCCCGCACTGATGCTGCAGACCTGTCCTCCCTGATGACCGGGCATCTTGAGCTGTGGCCAGGCAGCACCAGCTTTTCTTCATCGCTCTGAGCCCCTCTGGCTGAGGCAGGCAGGCTGCTCTGGGATGTGCCCTGGAGCTGTGCTGGGCACCTGCAGCCAAGAAGCAGGAGAGATGCAGTAGTAGGAGGGAGAGAGGGTCTACACCTCATGAAAACAGACCTCAAAAGGATCTCATCCCCACTGTGTACTGCATCCATAACTGGATCCTACACAGTGTCACCAATAAACAAACCAATGCAAGCCCTTCCCTCCGAGCACACTTCTCATGTGAGTAGCAGAGAGTGGATATTGGAGACATCCCTGGTCGGTCCATCTCATTTAGTCCACAGTAACTGCTGCTGCAGGCAGAGATGCAAAGAGCCACCTATCAAATCAAAAGCCTTTCTGGAAGTTACAGTCTAATCCACTCAAAGTAAAATTTCTATCTTGTCCTATCCTTTAGAGTTTAGCTTGTGCCCTAAAGCAGGAGGACTTAATCTCAATTCCAAAACTCACAGATGCTTTTAAATCCACGCTTTGTAGCTCTGGACACTCTAGTAACTTCCACCAATAAAGGGAAATCTCTTTGCTGGAGAACTGCACAGAACAGCTTGCCTGAAAGGCAGCCGCGCGTTCACATGCTGACCTGCTTTTCTCACAACCTGAGAAGACCTGCACGAGCAGAAACCCAGCACATGGTGCCGGTCCCCGTGGCAGCGTGCCGGGTACGCACCGCCGGCTGAATTCAGCTGGCACAACTCAGCTGTGCAGAGACGAGAGGGGCAGCAACCCACTGTGCCCAGGAGGTGGGGGAGAAAAAAAGATTTCTTCAGGCTCTGATTCTGATGCTGCTTTTCTTGCCTGCTGGATTCTCCTCCCAGTCCACCCACAGCAGGTGGCTCGACCCTGCACTGTGCTGTCTTTGGGCAAACAAAACAGCTGGGGAACACGCGCAGCCAGGCAAGTTTAATGTAGCAGCATATTTTGGAGGTTTGCCAGCTGCTGGCTGCATCTTTGCTCTCCTCTCTTTGAAGGAGAGGTTTTCCATGGCACAGAAGTGAGAGCAAGGAGACCAGATGCTCAGGGACAGCCTGAAAGGCTCTGAGGCCAGGTGCCGCTTGTTGCACCTGTGATGCAGGGCAGGCATTTTTGGATGCAGGGTCATAGAATCATGGAATCATTTGAGTTGGAAGGGACCCTTAAAGGTCATTTAGTCCCACCCCCTTGCAATGAACACAGACACCTACAGCTAGATTAGGTTGCTCAGAGCCCTGTCCAGCCTGACCTGGAATATCTCCAAAGACAGGGCATCCACCACAGTACTGGGCAACACGTTCCAGTACCTCACCGTCCTTATTGTAAAAAACTTCTTCCTTTCATCCAGTCTTCATTCTCCCCTCTTTTAGTTTGAAACCATTTCCCCTTGTCCTATCACACACACCCTGCTAAAGTCTGTCCCCTTCTTCCTTACAGCCCCTTCAGGCACAGAAAGGCTGCTCTCAGGTCTTCCCAGAGCCTTCCCTTCTCCAGGCTGAACAGCCCCAGCTCAGGATGCTGAGGGATCCTGAAAAGCATATCCTGAAAAGCCCATGCAGCCCAGGGATGTGAAGGTGAGGACCAGAGCAGCTACCCTTGTTCATATTTATCAGTGAGGGAGGTAAGGGTGGTGAAAGCTGCTGGATGGGAATAAACGTAGGGCACATCCCTGCCTCAGAGAGCAGTCCAAGCGCTTAAGGCTCTACACTAGGTTCCCCATGGCAATAAATGGGACCAAAAGCCTAAGTACTGTAGGATAGAGCATGGTTTTTGACTGAGGATTGTAAGGCTGAAACGTCATGACTGCAGGGGCTGTGTTCAGTGACTCAGTCCCTTCTGTCCTGCATCATCAAACAGCAGCATCTGTTTGTGTCCTGAAGCCTCAGTAAATAATTCCCTTTTCTATATATTAGCACAGCCATGTCCTGCCTTACATGCCAGTTCTGTTACAGCCACAGGGCAGAGTATTAATTCTGTCTTAAGCTGGTGTGACGTTCCCATTACAGCATCCCGCTGTCAGCTCCTCCGCGTTGCGCAGCGCTCTCCTTCACTGCCATAGAGGACAGGGCTGGCCTGGGGGGGGGGTCCTCATCCCAGTGTGGGGAGCTGGGCTCTGCCCATGGCAATTTCTGCCTCTGGCCCCATGCAGAGAGTTAGCAAGGGGCAGGGTGGGGAGACGTGACTCTGATGATGGGTTCCACCAAGTGAGAGGAGAAATGAAGACCATGAGAAGACATAAGGTTTTTTGCTCTGGGTACGTCCAGGATTGTTTTGCTGCAGCACAGTGATGTGATGTGGACATACCTTCATGGCAGCAGCATGTGCTGTGGGCTGCTGGGGCCGGGAGCTTCTCTGCAGCCAGAAATATCCCAGTGATAGGATCTCTGCTGGGACCAGAGAGCCAAGGATGGGCCCATTGCGTTTGCAGAGTTCTGCACGAGGAAAGAGCTGACTTGGCCCCATCTGGAAGGAATTAGCAGTGGAGCTGCCTGTCAGTTCCTTCTACTCGGAGGAAGGGCAGAGATTTTACACCACTGGTTTCATCCAAAAAAAAAGAACAGACAGGCGTGGAGATTTACTGCACACAAACCTCAGAGGACTGCAAATGCCCCATGGAAGAAAACCTGCCTGCTAGTGTTTTTAACTGGCATGCGAGAACAGAGCAGCCTTGCCAAAATTACCTTGGAGCATGGAAAATGAAGCAGATCCCCGGCTGGATTAAATAATGGCATCAGCAAAAGACGAGTTTGAGAAAGGGTGCAAAAGAGGAGCCGAGGGCTCTGGGCGAGGACCACCCAGGAGATGAAAGACGCTCGCTTGAACTGCTGCCTGCAGCTCCGGCTGGTGCCCACGGCGCAGTCAGACACCACGCTGAGCCCCACGCGGATCGGCTCGCAGATGACATCAGCAGAGCTGATGAGATCTCGGACTGTGGGGTCAGGTCCCGTTCCTCCCTTCACTAAAGACAAACTTGCATCAGAGAAATCTGGCTGGACGCTTTCCTGTGAAACCTGGGGAGCTGCTTTAGGGGCAGCTGGACTGGAGATCTCCAGGGGTCCCTCCAACCCCCACGATTCCATGGTTCTGTGGGATGCTCCCTTTAGAAGCCTATCAAGTATTTCCATGGATTTTTATACATTTTGTTTACCTGTTGCTAAATTGCGAGAGTCATTTTTATTTCCTTGTTGCTAAGTTTTCTGCAAAGCTTTGCTAAAAGTCAAAACTGTGTTTGAAACAGATATTGAGCATGTTTTGTTTCCTGACAACCACACGTAGAGATTCAATTTGTACATGCTTCCTGGTGAACGTGTCACACCGTGATTGCTCACACATTAACCAACGCAGCAGACCCGGATGGAACCGTTGTTTTCTGTTCCATGAGGATTTCAGAAACTAATAAAAGCACCAATGGTGTTGAAACAGATCTTAATGTTTTGTAATGTGTAAAACAAAAGGGTTTGGTACTCAATTAGCTAAAATAAAACACAATGCCAGACCAAAAAGGACACTCTATATTGTCCAGGTGGTAATGAAACTGTTCTTTTCTTCTCCCATATTAAAAGGATTTCAAGGGAAAACTGCAGAAAACAATAAGAAAACTTTGTCTTATCAATAGAGTTAAATCTGGCTTTTCTGCTGGAGCCCAAATCAGGAACTGCCAAGTAGAGCTCTCGCAGACTGCATCACCCGTTTTTCCTCCCCGATAAATGCTCTTCTCTTGACACTATCGGTCCACACATTTCTTTTAGAGAAACAAAGGCAGTGGCTGACTTTCACACCCTGTTCAGACACAGAGTAAATTTTTGATGCTTATTATCCTACATGCAGGGACATAACTTTTCCCTTGATCTTCATTAAAGAGAGAAGGGAAATTCCAGTGTATCAGAGGCTTTGTTATGAATTTGAATACTACAGCAGCAACTAGAGAAAACATCTAGCAAGACAAGACAGGGGATGGGTTTTGCAGACAGGGCACAGCAGCTCAGACACGCATTGGGTCTGTGAAGCTGAGCTGGAGAATCCCCAGCAGCAAACCTTTCATCTGCCCATCAGCATTCCTGCAGCTGGGAATTGCCGAGTCAGAAAAGAAAAGAAAAAGAAAACAGAAAAGGAAAAAGAAAAATCAAAACCCACACTCACTGCAGAGGTGTAAGACACGGATCTGCAAGCAGCCCTTTTTGCAGCAGGGTGGTGGGAGTCACGTTTGCTGCAGCAGCAGCCACGTCCCCTGCCCTCGCTGCTCACCTTGTCCATGGCTCCTGGGGCCTGACGCACCCACCCTCCCACTTCTTCAGTGTTACACCTGCTGGCAGGCTCTACTCTCATCACCCTGTTGGCTCCGTCTGAGTCTCAGCACGCACATTTTGATGGATGCAGTGTCCCTGATGCACACATATGTACCCATGTGCCCATTGGCTCTGGGTCACACTCTCCCTCCCATCACTCACACATGTGTACACATCTGTGTATTTCTGATGCCAGCTACAGTGCTCTCCCCTCGCGTCTGTCAGCACAGGAACCTTTCTGCTCCGTGCACTCATCTGCCTGACCATGCTTTCTGTGCATGCATCACCAGCGGGCAGCCGCTCACGGGAACATCCCAGGCACTCAGCAGCTCCTTCCCTGCAGAGCAGGGATGCTGATGGCTGGTGGTGGCACGCAGGTGTGGAGAAAATACGGATTCTGAAGTGAAGTCTGGCTGCAGGGTTAACTGGATGATGAATGACGGCAGGTGCATGCTTAACCACATCCCGCTAGCAGAGCTCCTTTCCTTCTCTGCCCACTGCAGTGCCAATGTAGCAGCTCCATTGCCATGAATGCTGTTTCAAGGTTACTTAAGCAATAAATTATGTTATACGCTTAGCATCCCCACCAGTAACACCCACCCACGACTTGCTCGTCCTCCCCATTTATTTTCCCTTTGCAGATGCATGGCTAGAAAACGGTTCCAGCTTTCACCTCATTACAGGGAAGGAGGGGCCATTTCCATTCAACAAGCTGCAGAAACAGCTACAGCTTGATACATGAAATAACAGGGGCGAGATCCTCCACCAGCCCCATCTCTTTTTGCTCTACCAGAGTTTTGGGAACTGTGCTGTCTTGCACCGGCCATGGATCTGCTCTCAGCAACACACCCTGTAAACCATTAGGAAAATCCGCAGTGTTTTCAGGCAAAAGGCACAGAACCAAAGGGACAGTGGCAGAGCTGCCAGAGAGTGAATTGTTGCAGAGCAATGCCCGTGTGCACTTCAAACTGCAGATGAAAAGGAAAAGAATATCTCTGGGCCTGATTCTCCCTCCAGTTTTGACTACATCAGGAGGCATGCTCCCTGAGGGCTCCATCACACTTTGTCCCCAGCAATCCCAAGTACAAGCAGAAAGCTCCAGTCCTGGAGATATCCTTTCATGCACAAGGATGGACGCTTTCTTTCTAGCACTGTTGAGCTGATGCAGCCTCATACCTCAGTTAGATGCACCTAAAGAACAGCACAACTACTCCCCCTCCCCGCCCGGAGCTGAGCATGCCCTGGGGAGAGCAGCACAGAGGGCTGGTGTGCCCGTCTTTGCTGCAATGCTGTCTGGTCCTGCCAGCAGCACTGCCCGGCATGCTCTGCCGTCAGCCCCTGGCGTGCCAGATGCCCTTGTAGGCAGCTGTACACAGGATTAAGTGCAATGTGTTCAAACTGTGCACAGTTACATACGACTGTTTCTCTGCTGCAAATAGGTGGAGTAGCAAGAGAGCAGCAGTCACAGTCTCGCATTAGTAATTTGCAAAGGACAGTTGTGTGGCCACTGTCCATTACAGCCAAGGCAAATGAAGATGGATGAAAGTGAGCCTGGATGCTCCATATGCCTTCAGTTCATTTACTGCAGGGAGGCACGGATTACAGAAAATACCAGAAGAGAAAATTTGCAAGGGACAAACAGTTGCAATTTCTACCTGAATCCCAGAAAATAATGGTTAGTTCCAGATGAAAAAAACAGTTCACCTGGGATTTGAGTCTTGCCTACTCCTACCTCTCTGTTGCTTTGCTGCAGTGGGTCTCAAAGCACTTATCAGCCATCATCTCTAGCAGCCTTAGTTGGGAGATGAGCAGCAGCAACCCCAGACTGCAAGGGAACCCACCAAGAAATAAAGCCACGATGAAACAACAAACCTAAGAAGACCATTACGAGCTGTTTCAGTGGAATGGAGTACCAACAGGTCCCATCAACTTCACCTGGAACGAGCGGAGGTGAGCAGAACATGAAGCTACTAAGGAATAAACCCCGAGCATTTCAAATAAAGATCCAGAAGTCAGGAGGCAAAAGGTGGCACACCTGGAAATTTGGCCTGAATTTCAAGGTCATGTAGCAAATTAGCAAGAACAGGATCCAGGTGTCCTGAACACGATCCCTTTCTGTCCTAATCAACATGGCCTCACATAACCACTTGAGCAATTGGCTTATTCCACACAGTGACTTATAGATGCTATTGTAAGCAGATCCAGTCAATATATTTATTTTCCTTTGATATACAGCTACAATAGGAAGCCATGCATGACGTTTATTAAACCTGGCTAATTTTCTATCAGTTCTGCAAAATATTGATTGTATGCATTCAATTGTCTGGCTCAGCCTCAATCTGGAGAGAGACTCATTTAAAACCAACAAAAACACATCCAATTCTTCCAAAACAAAGCTAATCCAAGACTGCAAAGTGTCACCGTTCTCATGGGCAGAGCCCTTTGATCAACT
Source organism: Numida meleagris (assembly GCF_002078875.1). NCBI lineage: Eukaryota > Metazoa > Chordata > Aves > Galliformes > Numididae > Numida > Numida meleagris. The sequence continues at coordinate 4,636,670 of NC_034435.1, forward strand.
GAGCCAAAGACAACTGTGTTATTTAGGAGCCATTTGCAAGCTGGCAAATTAAACAAGGTTTCCATATTTTTTTTCTAGAAGGCGGGTAGAGGGAAGAAGCAACAGCTTTTCAGTAGCAGTAAAATATCCAAATGATTTTTTCCCCTCTGATAGGGCCACATTCTGCACTTTGTAGGGCAGGAAGGATCTGCCATTCTCCATCTCCCAAAATCCAATGTAGGGGCCGAATCCCTTTGTTGTACCAGTATTCTGATGTCTACTTGTTGAGTCAGGAACACACCTGTAATTCTAACAGGTACAGGACAGGAGCCTTACAGGGAAGAGGTACCTCAGGGATGCATTCACAAGGTGCAAGCTTCATGGGATTGTGAGCTCCTGAGCACTGTGGACAGACAGCATGTCCAAAACAAGGCATTTTTGCAGGTGTCTGGCTCTGGAGAACGCAACTGACAATCCTGTCCAGCAGGAACTTCTCAAGCCTAACACCTGACTCATTGCCTTAGAACATTTGCATAGCAAAACCAAGGGCAGGGATTTTTTAATCTTTAAATCTTTGCATTTAACTGATATTCTGCATAAGCCAACTGTTATTGTGCCCATATTGTGCTGGAAACCAGCAATAAAGGTGAAGATAATATCTAAAGCAATACGGCAACATGCTTTACCACATCAATCTCAGGATGCCTGCACTTGGATTAACACGTCAGGCCGGTATTCAGCAACTTCCTTTGGTTTAAACTTAACCTGCTGCTTCTCCAGTGCCGTAGGCTGCTGGAGACCAGCTGCGAAGCATCATTGTACAAGATGGAACATATGCACAAGTAAACAAATTAAGGCTATCTCCAAAACAACAGGCCCCTGGCTTCCTGGAAGAGCTGCAAAGAGAAACTTAATCAACAGCAGCGGGTGAAATGGTAAAGGGGAGGAGCTGGACCTCTGCTAATGAAGGCGATGCTTTCAGATTGCAAATGCTGGCTCGCAGCACGCGAGGAGGGAACGGCAGGGTCAGCACCAGAGACAGGAGGAGCACACAGTGCCTGCAACCATGCTGGCTCCCAGGAAGCCCTGCTCTTCCCAGCATAAAGCCGTCACTTTAAGCACAGGCAGAAAGAGAAACAAGGAGCTGAGTGGGGCACAGGCTCAGCTTTGCCCCTGCCTGTTACAGGGGGTGAGAGCTCAACCGTCGTGGCCGCATTAGGCAGCGTTAGGGCTGCTGCCATGGCCTCTCCAGGCCTCCCTGCCTCCCTCCCCAGGGGCTCATTAATGGTCTGAAGCTGCAGCAACTAAATCAGTTGAATACCAAGACAGTTAAATCTCTGCACACCTCTGCGCAGATGCTTTGGCGTCAGTTTAAGCCTGCCTGCCGCTGGCTTCACCTTGGATCTTCAAATGAGAGAGTGCCGACGTGGGAAACTAAAATAGTAGAAGCCTTCCCCTTTCATTCCCAGCTGCAGGCAGATCCCCCTCCAGCCTCACCCTGGCCATGTCTCAGCCGAGCTGGGTAGCCTCCCCTCCTAAAAACCTCTGCCTTGACCCTACGGGCCCATCTGGAGTGCAGTTGCTCACAGTGTGTCCTGCTGGGAGGAGACCAGCAAAATTAAACCACAGCAAATCTTACTGCAAAGTTTGATAATTTAGCGTTGAAGAAAATCTTTAAAGAGCAAGCAAACAAATAAACCCAACACCCTCAGACACACACCTGGCTGTTTGCTCCTCTCTAAGCTTGCTAAATCTCGCTTGTTTTCCTCTTACTCTGAAGAGCAAAGCAGTCAGCATATGTTCTCTTAGCAAAGCTAAAAACCCTCTGAGATACCTCAGAGCCTTTCAGGCACCAGTTCCTCCTCACCTCCGGCTGCAGACTGAGAGCAGAGTCTGGCACTGAAACCTAACACAGATCCCCTAGTGTGGTAACAAGCAGTCAGGGCATCTGAAATCACATGTGCTATCACTGGGTCAGAGCTACTTTATCTCAAGAGGATGCAACAGCTGCTCACAGATACAAAACCAAAATGAGGACAGTCTGACTTGTGATGGGTCACAGTATTCACATGCTCACATCTTGGTGCAGGTCCCAAGTACCCTGCAAGCAACCCAGCTAGGGAAGAGCACCCATCATACACAGTCCTATGCAAGCCTGAGAATGAATGAGGAAATGCTCAGGTTTAAAATGGGGGAAAAACAACTTGCACCTAGTCAAAGGCTGATGGTGTGCATGCTTGCTCATGAACACAGGCTAAACGGGTAGGGGAGAAGTTTCCTTTGACAGGTGCATGCCAATAGACAGAACTGCCATGGCTTATCATCACACCTCCAGGTCAAACAGATGTTTCCTTCCACATACAGATGTGCCAGTGGAAGAGATCACTGCCCCAAGATGCTTTGCTCCCTCCCTGCCAGATGTTTCGAGGCAAACAGTCCTGACAGCTAACAGAGAAAAGTATTTAAAATAACTGGCTGATTTAAGTCAACTGTCTCCTTAATCCCAAGCAGTTAGAGTTTGTTTTATGCCTTAGACTACAAAGGTTTGTATTGCTTGTATATTACATTTTTAAAGCCACCTTAATGTAACAGTAGAGGATCTGCTATTCATCTTAGGCAAAGCAGAAGGAAAGCTAGAGTCACACTGAGACTGGAAGAAATAAGAAGCACATAATAACCTAGATCTTATTACTGCACAACTGAAATTCCCTAGAAGCACATGGGAAGAAATCAGGGTCTTCGCAACCATAAAACTGGTGGAAGTTCATGGCTTCTACCTTGCAATTTCCCTCTCTAGCTGGAAGAGACCACATCCGGAACTGAAATGTGAAGAAGTCGACGTGAAGGATCAGCTCCTCCATTTGAAATTAAGGCAACATAGGTCTAATCCTCTTGTTCTCCCCAGTAACAAGGAAAGCTACAGTCCTCTATTTCTGAGCAACTTATCTCTGTCAACACACCAGGCTCAGCAAACGCTGAATCAAAAGTGACAGGAGAGCCCCTTCAGCTGAGCACCTGTGTTGCTCCCGACAGGTTCCCAATCCCCCATGTCAGCAGAGCACACTGACACCAGCACTGGCAGTGCCAAGAGGAACATGGGGAAATTCTTCCTTGCTGACTACTTCTAGGAGGCAAAATCAGTGCAGATCCCTGAGTACTGCTGCCAAGCACAGCTGTGCTCCTCCCCTCTCTTAGCACCCTCTTTCTTTGTACCCCACCTCTGTTTCCTCCTTTCCAACCTTCTCATTTCAAATCCCATCTCTTTTCTGAAGCAGTTAGTTCTCTGCTGCAGTAAGAGATCTCTTTAGGCTATTCTCATCTCAGCAGGAGAGGAAATCCCAGCCCATTTTGTGATACAAAAAGCTGTGATACCTACAGCATTTCTGCTGGCTTTTGGAGCCTGAATGAGCTGTTTTACTGCTTTTACAACTGATGTCGGTTTTCCATTTCCTCTTCCATAACAAACCAGCAGCAAGGATGAGCAAAGCAGCTTGAGCAGCACAGACCCACACAGATCATGCAAAAGGGGCACTGTGTAACTCAGCTGCTAAATCCTGACACGGGGATGTGCTGGCCGCAGTCTGGCACAGAGCTACAGAGGTGGTGAAGGTCTCCATGTGCCACTCTACCAGCAGCAGGGAAACCCAACATGTGCCTTGCAGAAGTGCTGCAGAAAGCTGTTTGTGCCTTACAGTGTAGCTGTCATGACAAAACAGGTCTGCAAAGGGTTGCACCAGCAATGATCACACCTGAGCAGCATAAGATGTTAGGATCTGTACCACAGCTACTAAGAAAAGAGTTGCACTTGAAGAGAGTTACCTTTACAAGATGGATCTGGCGTGTGGCTGTGGCATGCTGTGATCCAGGGCTGATTCTGGCTCCTGTTGCACAATTCTGCCTCACTCCCCAAATCCAGCCATTTTCAAATCTGGGCTTTTGCTCAGGTCTCATCACTCATCAGCAGTGGATTGCGGGAGCTAAACTTCTTTTTGTAAGACAGCGATTCCATTTTCCTCTGGTCTTAAGCAGCTTCAATCCATCTTACTGCATTACAGAGCCCGCGCTGATTGTTCTGCTGTAGTGAGTAATAACAACTTGTACTTTGCAGATTACCCCAGGGAGCCATGCTCCCGGCTCCGCCATACCGCCGGCTCCATGGGGCGGGCACACAACCGCCTGCAGCACCCTGAGAGAGAAGGAGGGATGGGATTACAGGAATGAACACACAGAGAAATTTGGGAAAGGGTTGGTGTGCTGGCTGGGAAGACATGGAGGAGTGAAAAAAATGCGGTGGATGGCCACAGGGAGTTCAAGGCAGTGGGTTCTGTGGGCGTAGTGGCTCCCAGGTGAACAGGGGAAAAGGTTTTGAGGGGGTAAATGAAGAAAATTGGGACAAAAGAGAAAAGCGAGATTAGGAACAGCTGGAAGAGTGCACATGCTCACCAACATGGTGTAGCTTTGCAAGGAGAGCAAGATGGAGAGAGAGCTGCTGTGAGCTGGCTGCACTAGTGCAGCATGGAGAGAGGGCAATGCAATGGGAGAGCCGTGAGGGGACGGTTGAAGGCCCCTCAGGCGCGGCCTGGGCAGGAGGAGAAACTTCCGGAAGTCAGTGTGGGGCCTGGGCTGCCTCAGGAGTACACTGAGTGCCTCCCGCAGCATGCAGCACCCGTTCCTGTCCCCCCTCTGTGTGGCTGCCATGCTCCTATGCCTCCAGCAGGCTGCGGGTGGCCACGCCAACAGCTCTGGGCCAGGAGGACTGGCTCCCACCATGTGCCCGGGGCTGCCCCTGGCCGAGGCCAACATGGCGGCCAGCCCCACTGCCGGCCGTGCCTGGGCAGCTTCCTCAGCACACAGCCCTCATTGCCGCAGGGCTGGGGCCTCTTCTCGCGCTTGGCGAGGTGGGTGCACGGCCAGCACAAACTCACAGGGCTGCAGGGATGTGGCACAAGGTGATGAGAAGGGTGAGGGAGGGCCTGTGGTGCCCTTCATCATGGAGGCGAGTGCTGAGTTTTGGAGGAAGGACAGACAGAGTGCGCGAGGGGCTGCTGTCCTGCAGGCTGAGCGCTGCTTCTGGAGCCATGCTGCAGGCAGCCCAGGCTGCTGTACCCGCAGGTCCCTCACCCGCTCTCTAGACCTCCTTTACTACAGCCTGATCCTGCCCACCTGCAAGGCCACCAGCTTCCTGGTCACCATCTTAACAGGCACCCAGCTGCTTGCAAGATGCATGGAGCGGTACTGGAGCTGGAGGCGGAGCAAAGAGCAGAGCAGGGAAGGGCAAGTGGTGTTCCCACTCTGTGGGGCCTCAGGGGCTGCTGAGCATCCCCAGTGTGCCATCTGCCTGCAGCCCTACAAGCCCTCCGAGGCACTGAAGTTGCTCTCCTGCTCCCATGCATACCACAGCAAGTGCATCGACCTGTGGCACTGCACCCAGCCTGGGAGTAAGACCTGCCCACTCTGCCGGCGCTGTGTGACTGCTGTACTGCTGATCCCCCTCCACGCACACAGCAGTGAGCAGAATTAGCCCAAGAAAGCTTTCCAAATCTTCAAGCCTCCCATGCACCCTCCTATCAGCTCCGCTTTCCGCCCTCCCCACAACTCAAGCTCCAGCCAATGCCTCTCAGGAAAAATGAGCACAGCACTGGATTAAAAACATTTGGAAATGGAGGTGTAAGGGGATAGAGACTGAGAGGACAAATGAAATATCAAGTACATATCCTTGGCTCTGCCCATTTTGGATCTAGAAGATTTGTGAGGACTACAGCCGCAGAACTGCTGCAGCAGCACATGCCAGAGCCCTGGACGGCTCCACTTGAGGTTCCTTTTTCCCCTCTGCCTCTCAAGCTCTCCCTCCAAATCTTGCACAGACAGTTTTATTCCAATACAGGGTCCAATTACTGCACTTAACAGGTAACTTTAAGCAGAAGGTCTAGGCTGATGAAACAAGCATTCTTTTCTACATTCTCCCTCTTTTTTTTTTCTTTTTGTGTGCATATAGTTCAAAAAGAACAAAAAGCTACTAAATGGAGAGGATGTTTTTGCTTTATGTCCAAGATTTTCAGGGCATTTTGCCAAAATAGGAAAGGTAAGACATTACTGCCAGCACCAGTATCTAATAAAGATGTCTCTCCCTCCATTGCAAAGCAAACAGCTGGAACTGGAATCCATTTCTAGACATGGGGACAAGTTGCAATGGCCTAGATTTGCTCAACTGCCTTTTTTAATTGTGTGCATTAGCCGATTATGGGTACTCTTGTAGCAGGTCCACAAATCACTGCTTTATAATCTTCTGTTCGCATTAGGGCCCAGATTATCATTCTTGTACTAGGTAATAACACAGGAGAGATTGCCTAGACCCCTGGGAAATCCAGGAGAGACACCTGGTAGAGCACGGGTTCACATGGTGGCCAGACACGTGCAGGGAGTGTCGCACACCAGCGAGACCTGCAGAGCTCCACATACCTCCTCTCCATTCCTCTCCCACTTAATTCCCCACACAACAAGGCACAAAACCTCTGCACACGCACTACTCCATTTCTCATCTACCTAACAGCAGTTCGAGTGGTTACTCTGGCAGCTTCAGCTACCTATTCTGTAAAGACGTGGGTCATTCTTTCCTTTGATCCAAGATGAAAGGAGGTGGTTACATGCACTAGTTTCTAAATCAGCTCCTAGCAAAAAAAAAATCCTTAACAACAGGACACAGGTCTGCCTTCCAGCCAGCTTGCTGCAGAGCTGGGGACTTGCTCAGTCAGCAGGAGGGAGGGAGCGTGTCCCACATTTCCTTCTGTCGAGAACCACTGGGAGCACTGGTAGCACAAGGGTTTTCACTGGAAGGTCACTAGATGGCCCCAGATCTTCCTTCACAGCAAATCACTGGTATTTTACTTCGGGAGCATGGTCCTCACTAATCCTATAGCATGACCCCAAAGAAGCAGCATGCCCTGATAAGAAGGGCACTGAGCTAGAACCAGAGATACTTGCCGAGATATCTTGAGCAAAGCATTAAACACCGCCACAGCTTTTTCTGCTCCTGGCCTTTGGCTGCTCAGGGCAGGGAGAGTCTGTTGCTGTTTGTCGGTATTATGCCACTGCTCAGACTTCAACCTAATACAGATAAAGGACAAGAAGTCTGATTATGTACAAATTCACATTGTAATATACTTTCAGGCTGCTCTTTCCATGCTGCAAAAACCTCAGACGAGAAAGATCATTTAGACTTATTCCCCAAGTTAAAGCAATGCCAGTCCAGGTGCCTGTTATACATGTTTTGTTAGGAGTTGTAATCATGTCCATCCTCATCAGTCATTCTCTTTGGCATCTCTGCTACAGTATCAGACATATGGGCAGGAACAGGAGTAGATTCTGCCAGCAGTTATGTGGGGTCTAAATCAACACCAAAGTCCTCTGGATTCAGAAGACTTTTTGCTGAGGAAAGAGCTGGGCTTATTATCCCTGTTCCTGCTCAAAGTGAAAGCCCCAAAGAAGGAATCTAAAGGAACATGGGGACTTTGGGAGTGGTGGGGTGAACGATGAGTTAATAGAGGTAAATGGGCTTTTTCTTTCTTCTAGCTTGGATCTTTGTTCAAGTGGTAAAATGGGACCCTGTTCCCTGTAATTGCTCTGCTCTTGCACACAACTGCTGTCTCCCATGTGTGGCCTGTTGACATTTAAATAAATTGCAATTATTCCGACAAAGTAGATTGCTGGAACTCCAGAGAAAATGGGTTAAGAATATGTCCAGGAGCATCTGCAATGTATTTAACAGATGAATATAATAGGGGTAGCACAGGATGTGGAGAGTTCAGTGCTGGCTGTAACAAATGCGATTGGAGAGGCCTTCAGGACAGCCTGGCACAGCCCCACACAGGGGTGGGAAGCACAGCTCAGCCAGCAAAAGCCAAAGCCTTCAGGGCTGTGATAGCGGAGGCAGGCAGCGTCAGTGCGAATGGGCAGCATGGAGGGAGCCAGGGAGGATGAGGCATCCACCGCTTCGGCCCCTAAACCAAAGACCACCCTGACAGCAGCTCTTCTACGTTCCTCCTCTCCTTCCTTCTGCAAAATCACTCTGGGATATTGCTTCTTATCTTGCTCTGTGGGTGGAATATGGGCATCCTGCTCTCCAGCCAGACTTCAGCTTGTCTTCCTTCATTGCTCATTCTCCTTTTCCTCACTCCCAAGCCTCTTCAGGAGGATCTCTCCTTTTACCCACATGTCCCTTTGTGGTATTGCTATGAGTTACTGAGAAACCACCACCTGTTTTCTCCTTTAATTCAAGGGCTTGCTGAGGGACACAGAATGGCTGCTCATGCCTTACTGGTCCTAGAAGATGCAGCATTTAGAGATGGCGGTGGAGCCTCCAGAAGATAGCAGTACGCAGCCAGAGCTGGAGAAAGTACAGCATATCATCTGCACAGAATGCAAAGGGGATCTCCCTTGCATCTTCCCTGGTCCCACATGTGTCAGAGCACGGGCACAAACATATGGCTCCTTTTCCAGTCCCAGCATAAGACTAAGCCAAAAATGGACACTCAAAAGATTTCCTAGTGTACCTCCATTTTCTTCTTCATCTCATTGTGCTGGAAAGCGTTTGGCTTCACCCTCCTCCCCAAACCTTTACTTTGTTTTGTTTTTAAATGCAACAAAATGTCTTCCTGTGAGTGCAAAAGTCTTTGGATGAGGGGAAAATAAAATCGATTTAAAATCACAGCTGCTGGGAGTCTCTGGCACACACACACACTGTCTGCTGACATTTTCTGTAGCTCTTTTCCCAGTGAAATCTGTCTCAAGCAGAGCCCAAGGGGGCAAGTAACAAATCAGTTGCCTAGAACTAGAGTGATTTTTTAACTACAGGTCCAACACAACTGCACCGGGAACCACAGGGCTACTCCCAAGTGGATCGTTAAACAAAAAGGGTTGTTTGTTAAAAGGTACAGGTTTTTAGGGATTTGTGATTCAGAACTGACCTGGGTTCACTGCATATTCAGACCTAGTTTTCTTCGACAACCAGGAGAGCTATTGCCTGGCGCTCCTCCGGGCGCTGTGCAGTCGCTGTTTGAGGTGGGAATTGCCCAAAAGACGAGAGCTTTGCAGAGGGAACAACACTTGTTCCTCGTGCTTTCCATTCCTTTTTCCGCTTTTGCACCATAACCAGAATTTTAAATGTTTTTATGGCTAGAAGCTCCAGCCGTTTCATTCCAGCAGATGGGGTTTTAAAACAAATATGGTGAAATCCCAAGCACAAGACAGCTGCTCTCCCAAGCCCTCCCTAGTTTCCCAGGAACTGCTTTGGCCACCATTGTGAAGCGCTCCTGTCTGTCTGCAGTGGGCACGTTGCTGGTGGGAAGTCCCATTCATCAACAAAAAGAGAAACCAGGATCCTATCAATGCCCAGAGGGAGATGAAACCAGAAGCCACATGAATGAAGCAGACAAAAAAAAGAAGGGCAACTGTGGTTTCAGGGGGGTGACAGTAATGTTATGTGACCCTGCCATAGCAAACAGTCTCCAGGTGATGTCACAGACCTGCAGGGATGATGTAAGGGCATTGCTTAGCAGCTGGAGACAACAGAAGAGGGCAAGTTGTGTCCTGGGAACCTCCAAACCTAAGGAAAGAAACCTCCAGGGCAGAACTGTTTGATTTCCATCCTACTGTGGCTGTGAGTCATGGCACAGCAGTAACACCCAGGGGGGATAATTCCTCTGTGACTGTCCCTTGTATTTCTTCTTTGGGACCAGCCTGGAAACCTGCTTTCAGAGCTACTTGGCTTTGTTCAGCATGTGTCTTCATCTCCAACTTCTTTGCCTTGTGGTTGCTACCTTCTTCTATGAGGTTGCCATTGCAGAAGCCTTTGGGCTCGTGGCTTACAACGGCAGCTCCGAATGCATTGTGTATAAGGCCCTGCCCGCGTGCTTCGGGCCGCAGCTGCCGGCAGAAGGGCTGGTGGGGTATCTGATGCGGGCAGTGCCGCCCAGCGCCTGCCATACGATACAGAACCCCCCAGCACCAAGGAAGGCCTCTGAGAAATACATTGTGCTCATCCAGGGGTGCGACTGCCCTTATGCTGAGAAGGTCCTCCGTGCCCAGCAGGCCGGGTACCAGGCTGCAGTTGTGTACAACGTGGATTCAGAGGAGCTGATGTCCATGATGTCTGATGACAAAGAAATTCAGCAGCAGATTGAAATACCATCACTCTTCACTGGAGAATCTGTCTCCCTTCACTTGCAAAAGACTTTACAATGTGAGAAAGGGGCATACGTCAGACTTATACCACCCAAATACGATCTATGCCTCTATCAAAACAGTGATAAAATGCTGCAGAGCACTCGCATCTTGTGGAAGTTCAGGGACATGCTCTACATCATGATTGCCACGATCTCAGCTATGGTTGGCATAAGTTGGTGCAGGAATGCACACAAGATCAAGCTGTACACATACAAGCAGGGAGACCAATATGAGACCTGTGTGATCTGCATGTCTGAGTACAAGGAAGGGGATCTCCTGAAGATCCTGCCCTGTTCCCACACCTACCACCACCTCTGCATTGACACCTGGTTTGACACCCAGAGTGGGAAGAAGACCTGTCCCTTCTGCAAACAGCAGGTGAACCTCCGCAGGCAAGCAGACCTCCTGCTGCAGCAGGGGAGTGAGGATGGGGCTGAAGAGGAGACTGAGGAGGAGCAGGGTCATGATGACACATTCAGAGATGATTATGAAGATGAGTGTGTAGAAGGGGAGGGAGATAATGAAAGCATAATGGCACGAGAAGGCTTTGATTCACTGTATGACATCACCACCTGAGCTGTGAGTGGGATAAGTTATCATTAAACCAAGGGAAGTTTTCCTGTGCTTTCCCTAAGCTCTTGCTCCAGGCTGTTATTGGGAAGCAATTAACAGTGCAGTTTTGGTCCCCACAACAAAAAAGGTATGAAAACTCAGCTGGAAATATCAGAACCTCCTTAAGTCAGGGCAACAGGGGACAAGCAGGGATTTAAGTACCTTTGGTATGGGAGCTAGTTAACATCTTCTAGGGAACTTCCTCAGTTCCTTCCCAAAATATCTGTGCATGGATACACAAGCACACATTGAATCTTGCTTTTCAGTGCTTCCCAAACATCCTGGGTGAGAACTGTCCCTTATATATTGCAGCCAGCAGGAACCATTTCCCAGCCTGACAAACCACAGTACAGAGAGGAAACAATAATGCAGGATGCTGAAATATAAAGATGAAGCGACTTCCCCTCCCAAAGCCCAGCACCTCCCCATTGCCCAGCACACACACACGCTGTCCCCACACTCTGGGTGGCTCAGCACAGCCCCTCAAATGGCAGCACAGCCTTGAGCTGCACCAGCAGAAAAACCACATGGGAAATACTGAGAGCGCTTGGAGCACCATCGCCTCAGACAGGAGGTGATGCCAATGGGAGGCTGAGGTGTTTACAGCAGGATTTGCTTTGTGGAGCTGGGGAGGTGGAAAAAGGATGAAATGCTTCCGAGCTTCTGGCAACCTCGCATGCGCAGAGGCTGATGTGGCAGGTACAGGTAACCTCCTACCCAGGTTGTTCCAAGACATTATCGAAATGTGCCCTGGCATCTTAAGGGTTGCTAGATTTATGTACGAACATGATGCAAACAGATCGTCTCCTCTGGAGATACACCAGGCACAGCAGTACATTTTGGACGGGCTCTGAGTGCGTTTCCAGCTCTGCTTTCTGTGGGGGCACTCCGGGTGGCTCTGACACCCACTGAGGGTGGGCACACAGCCAGTCACAGACTGCACGTGGGGGTGCAGAGCTGGGAACGCTCACACAACCACCGTTAGCATTTAATCTCGTGTAAAAGAAAGCAATAAACCTCTCAACAAAATGCCAAAAATTAAGGAAGTGAACAGCTCTGAGATACTGTGACCGAGGCATCAAACCTTCACAGCTGTGTAAATACCAAACACCCGAATCAAAGACTCTCCTCCAACCATAAAACAGCCATGGCAGTACCCAGGAAGCGGTCTGTTATCAGATCACTCTGTTAGGACCATGACCAAGACGACCACTGTGGCCAGCAAGTAACACCGCAGGCTTAAAGTATTTTCCTCTTCAGTGGCCACAGTGAGACTCAAAAGATTTTTAAAAGACCACTGGGGGAAAATGCTGCAGAACCAATCTCTGCATGGAAATCCTGGTGATTTTGGAAAATAACAGCACCTGTATTACTTGAGTACCTTTAAGTTGTACACACTGCACATGGGCTGGGGAAAATCCATGAATACAGGTGACTTCCACAGATAAGTGGGAGCTGGATCTATTGCTCCTGCCTGGGGAAACCCATCACAAGGATGGAGGAGGGGAGGGTGAACAAGAGCCCTGAGCCAGGTGGTTCTGGATGATCACACAAAGCCGCGGTGCCATCCAGCTGCAGCGTGCTGGGCTGCAGAGAATCTCGAGGGAGAATTCTCCAGGATGGATTATTCATGAGGCGAGATGAGATGATCGTAGTGCCCTTAATATCTATGATTTTTTTTCCATCTTCAAAGTGGCACATGCTCTAGATGGGTTGAATTTTACTGAAATGGGTCAGTAGAAAAATAGATCCTCCTCACAATGCAATGCTGCATTGCCTTAATTTAAAAGGAGAGAAAAAAAGGAACAGGATCTGGGTAAGAGAGCAGCGCTTCACTCCATTTAATGTTATCAAAGCCTATCACACTGAAAATCTGAAGTGTGTGCCATAGTAAACCTGACCTCCAGCCCTACAGCTGTCAGATCTAGTGCCCTCCATCAGCATTAATGGCACTGCTAACATAGCGAGGTTAGCTCATTGCTGGGGTGGGACACGCAGCCATTGGAGCCTCAGTGAGGATTATTAACTTCTCCAGAGGTAGCACTACCCAGTGTTTAAAATAAACTACAACAGAGAGCACCAGAGGGAAAAGGAGAAGGAGAGGTCTGGGTCCTGCTGGGGCTGAGCATTTGATCGTGTGGACGAGGATGGGGCTGTGCATCCCCATGGGCTGTGAGTTAGGAGAGGGGAAACGTGGGGGGATGAGCTCTGAGGATGGCCATGCTGGGAGGTGGCCCAGGCACACCCTGCAGGAGGGTTCTCATGGAGTTCAGACAAACCCAGTACAGAAAGAGGAGGAGTGAGGGGGAAGGGGAACGCAGTCTCATGGATCCAGCCAGGAACAGCTTGGCAGCAGCCAAAGACCTGAGGGACCCATCAGGGAGCCCTTGGAGGAGAGGAGCTGAGGAGGATCCAGCACTGGGTCAGAGCACCAACACTGGCTGGGAGCTGCAACGCCCGCATGGGCCATACCTCCACTGGTAACTGCTCCGCAGGAGCACCCATGGGAGACGTGAGAGCACCCAAACATTGTGCTTAAAGGAGCTACCAGGAGCCCTCCTCCTCTCAGCGAGCTCCTGCCCCCATAAACCAAGCTCCAGTGCACATACTCTATTAAGCAATAACCAGGTTCCGGCACAGCCGCAAGGAATGACTTACTGATCTCATTTATCAGGAGGGTCTTTGCAGTTTCTCACACGTTTTATTGCTGGCCTTTTTCGTGCACAAACATGGTTCAGTATATTGCTGAGAGAGTCACCAGACTGTGACCCAGAGGGAAGCAGCTGATGACCCAGCGCTGGGAACTATTGACTTAACCACCAGAACGTCGATGCTATAGATTACCAGGAGCAATTAGGGGGGCTGACTCCCCCATGTGCAGCCGTCCAGTGTAGACATTTTCCTCATGCTGAGAGCCAGCACTAAGCCTTGACAACATTTAAAGAACTACTTTGAGGCTTTAAGTGAGATTTGAGTGATCCGTGGCTCCTGTGCAGGCCAAAGGTAGGAATTTCAACCCTGAGCACTCAAGTTTAATACCTACTGTAATTAAAAAGAGAGCGCCAACTTCCCTGCAGCACAACGCAGTTGACATCAATAGTGTTACAGCACCAGAGAGCCTTACCTTTGATCTCCATAATCCAGCTGGGGAGGAGATGAAGGACAGAATGTGCTTGCCCACGGGCCAGGAGCCTCTGCTACCCAAAGGCTGCAGCATGAAGCCTTCCTTCCCTCCTAGGGCCGTACCTCCCACACCACCACACTGCAGAAGCTATTTCATGTGACACAGCCTCGTGTGCCACATTTCCACCAAAGGGCCATCTCACAGCCCCACACCCGCAGGCACGCCAGCACCCTGAAGCAGGGATGGGGCTGGCTCCCGCAGCCCTGCTTCATCCTGCACCAAGGGCCCATGAGGTTTCTCTGCTGTTCTTCCCAAACATCCTGAGCGTACAGGGATGTGCTCTTGGCCCTTTGTTTCCCTCAGGACCTAACAGCTACGACAAACTCTCAGTTCTTCCTTTCCTATTTTTGTCCAAATTCCAGTTCTCCTCTTGCTTTTCCAAGTGAAGTTTTCCCGTCCCCAGGTTCTAAAGCCCACTTCTCCCTTTCACCAACCTCCCTGCTTTCCTCTAGCGCTTATCTTATCCCCTTCTGCCTCTCTCACGCCCCATGGTGCTCCCCTCTCCTGCTTGCAGAAGGCTTTGTACGTGCCGTACCAAATGAGGCTGCCCCGAGTTGCCTTTGCACGCAGCAGCCTGGTACAGCTAAGCCAGGAATCCAGCTCTTGGACGTAATCTGCAGAGTACGGCTGGTTATTAGTCACTACAGTAGAACAATCAACACAGTTTCTGTGATGCAGTAAGATGGATTGAAGCTACTTAAGAATACAAGGAAATGGGATCAGCGCTTGGGAAAAAAAGTAGCTTGACTCACTAAATCCGCTTCTGCTATAGCAGCTCTGAGCTCTCACGTCGCTGTTTGCACACAGCAATGCTGCAGCACGGCTGCTTACAGCTGGCATTGCTGGGCCTGGATGGGCAGAGGTCAAACCCATACAGGGAACCCCCCTTATCCCAAGGGAAACGCATGCCAGCCCAGAGCTGCACCAACAAGGAGCAAGATGCAGCTCTGCTGCATTGCTTCTGTCCCTTTCTTGTTCCCAGCAGGGATCATACCTTTGCTCCATGTCTGATTTTGCAGTAGAACAATTCTGCTTTTTGGTACTTTTTCCCTTTCAAACATACTTGGAAAATAGATATCCAGCACTTCCCATTGCATCTGCACCAAGACCTGAGCAGACTGCAAAGTCTCCGAGGCTTCAAGCTACCTGTGCTCTCGCTTAATCACAAAGATTGATTCCACACCTCCCGTAAAGAGATGAGGCGTGATCTAGCACAAGACTCCTTCCCTGACGCAAAAAACATTATTTCTCCACAAAACTCTTCCCTCGCTGTAAATCAGCAGAGACGCTATTCCAGAAATTTGAGCAATGATAGATCAATGGGGTAGGAAGCCTTCCAGTGCCGGACCCCACCAGACACAGCAGTACTGGGAAGGAGAGGACATGTGGGACGCAGCATGGGAGGTGCTGGGAAGCATCCTCCACAGAGACATCTCCCACGGAAGTGCCAAAAGCAGTAAAAGCAGTATGTTACAGTGATCCTAAAGGGAAGAAAAGGTTGCCTGTGCTGACTCAGACAAATGCCTTTTTGTCTCCCAGAAATCGGGGGGTGGGAATGGCTCTGTAGAGAAGGCTGAGAGTCTGGAGGGAGGAACTGAGAAACTGCCAGAGGGGCTGAAGAAGACCATGAAGCAGCTCCATAGAGGAGAAGCAGCAGCACTTGCCCCTGGAAGGCTCTTCTGCTTATCTACTGCCCATGTCCTATCCACAGGAGAGCGCCTGCAGCAGGAGGGGCCATCCTGCTGCCAGCACCGAGCGCACGCAGGCAGAAGGAACGGAGCAGGGACTTGGAAACATGTGGGTGGTACAGCCTAGTTGTGTGTGAATTAAAATCAGAAATCAGAGAGAAAAAGAGCAAAGTGGACAGGGTGTGTAAGAAACCCTCATTTTCCAGGCAGGGAACTGAAATGCTTGGAGAAATGGGGCACATCCAAAACTGCTTTTTACCCATTCCACAAAGCATCTCCTTATTGCTCCTGTTTATTGACTAAGTGCAAACCACTGTAGTAGTCTAAGGATTGGGATCTGAGCCAAGTTTTTTTCTCCTGACCCTCGTGTCCCTCTGCCACGAGGCTGGAGGAAAGAGGGAGAACATTGACCTGGCCCTGACTGCCCTAATTAACCGGAGTCCTGATTGATTTTGATAAGTAGCTCTGGCCTCATTCATCAGCACAGCATTTACCCAGATAAGCAGAAGGGCGGTGCATCAATCCAGACCACCCTGAGCAGCACGGAGCAGGTGTAACTGTCACCACAGCCAAGCTTGGGTGAGCAGCATCTTAAACACGTGGTAAAACCTCAGCATCTTTCTGATTCTCCCCCACCAAAATTTTAAAGACTTTCAAAGGCAAATCATCCACCCTCTGTAGATATAACAGCAAAAAGTATCCCTGAGGACTCAACATTATTAAACTTGAATTTGGGGGCTGTGTGAAGATCTGGGTCTGTCAGAACAAGGGGCAACACCTGTGACTGCAGCCCTGGCTCTCAGCCCATCTGCATCACAGGACAGGGAGAGGCAGCACGGGCCAGCAGGGAGCAGAGCTGGATGACAGCAAGCAGAAATCAAAGAGGGAGACAGCAGGCAGACGAGCACAAGGCTCAGGATGGAGATTTTGGTCAAAAGGAGAAGGAAAGCACTTGAGAGCCATAGGAAATGCTGCTCCACACTGGGCACTGAGAGCCTCCCCATTGCCTGCCGGTCCAAAGGGAAGGATTCCAGGTGTTTTGTCTGTCAGGTTTGAGAACGCTTCCCACCATTGTCTTCATTTTGCTCTCCTTCAAGCAGAGGATGAGGGGAGAGAATGAATGCAGGAAAAGAGATACTGTTAGTTTAATTGGCCATATTCGTCACCAGAGCAAGAAAAACAACCCTTGTGATAGCACTGGCTGGATGGCATGCATTTAATTAGTGTATGAGATGCATTTACTTTGGTCAGTGAAATATATATTAAAATCCTCATCTTAACGTGACCTCTTTGGGAAAACTCTGGTCTAAACAGCACTGCCCTGTGCAGCTGGGATAGCTGGGCACTCCCCTGCTGCCCCAGGGAGCACCCTGCACCCCAAAGCCTCCCTGCTCTCCTTGGCTTTAGTTTTCCCCATGCAGAGCCCAGTTCTGTGTTTTGTTCTGCACTGTGGGCACTGTTTTCCCATCCATTTTCCTCCTGGCAGCTTTACACTGCTTCTTGCAGTCTCGAACAATCTGCCTTCCTCTGTGACCTGGTGCCACCAGCCACCCTGCCAGGGCTGAGCATCCTCGGGTCCCCATGAAATCAGTGATTTCCACTTGGCAGTTTCAGTGCCTTCTGGTGAGCAGGATGCCAGGACATGGCCCTGGAGCCTGACGGAGGCATACCCACCCCTTCACTGTCCCGGTAATTCTTCAGCTGGAGAAGGTAGCAGGAGCAAGCTCTTCATTCAGCCCCAACTCTCCTGGTCACAGCTTTACAGCCAAAGCTTCTTGCTGAGTGTCCTCCAGGTCCTTCCCTGTGTGGCCCAAAGTGTTCTTAGGGCACTGTCCTGGGAACACAGATCCAAGACCCGACTCTTTGGGAGGAGTCCAAAGTTCACACCATAGTCAGGATTTCCACTGCAGGAATAAGAGCTCCACAAAATAAATTACGTCTAATTAGAGCAGGTGCATGGTGCCCAAGGAACATCACTGCGCAAACATTGATTCAAGGCTTTAAAAAGGCCTTTGTGACAGGCAAAGCAAACAGCATCTCCGCAGCCGTGGCCCAACCCTGGCAGCTGGCAGACCACAGTCCCACAGCGCAATCTGCCAGAGCCCGTGTTTGGGTTTTCCATGCCTCTCTGGGATGGGATCCCGTGGCTTTGCAGCCACAAGGTCAAGTCAAACACTTCTTCCTTCCCAAGGCCTCGGTTCACTCCCTTGACTTCACCGGGCAGGTTTTGGCACGGAGGCCGCTCTCTTTTTTTTCTCCAAGTCCCTGCTGCAGCACGAGGAGCCACCTGGCAGAACTGTTCCGCCTGGAAATCCATCCTCGGATTGTTTTATCTCTATTAGCCCTCGCGAGCAGATGACAGGGGAGCATGAACATAGACAGCGTGGGATGAGACATTCACCCAGCTGCTAGTTCAAAGCCATGTCATCATTTATAACACTCCCAGCTATTCCAGCTCTCCCTACTTGTTTTCTGTTAAAAGAAGAGGAAAAGCAAGCCATTTCTAGCTCTGTATATTTAGTGTTCGAGGAGATGCTGTTTATTTTGGTGCATTGTTCTCGGGCTCTCCCAGCTCTCCCAGCTCCGCAGGGCTTTCCTCTGGCTGCTGAGCAGTGCCGCAGCCCTCGGTGTCCCCTGGCAGGGCCATGTCACCACAGCACAGTGCAGCCAGAGAGGGGAGAGATGGGGACGAGGGGCTGCTCTGGGCCCCAGCTCTGCCTCCTCTCGCCTGTTCCTGCTGCACTCTATCATCGAGCGGTGAGCCATCGCTTCCCCGCACTGGGAAAGAGTTCAAAAACAATATCAAATCAATCTGCTAAAAGGGCTTTTACCTCTATTGGGTTGGCATTCCCGCAGGGCCAGCCCCCAGCACCTCACTGAAATAGGCTGCTTCAGGCTTCAGAAAATCCCCACATCCGAGCCTTGACCAGCCCAGGGACCCCACGGTGCCCAGCCGCCCGCCGTGCCCGGCCCATCCACCGCATCACCACAGCCCTCGGTTCCCAGCACCAGCCCCATCCCAGTGCTTGCACCAGGGTCCTTAGAGACTGGGAAACCCAGCTGGGACTCCGGGCAATGCTGCAGCTCTTCACAGCTGATGTGGTTGCTCAAAGGAACACCTCTGGGGTGGGCATCACCCACCCCAGAGCTCTGATCCTGCTCTGGAGAGGGCAGCAATAGCAGCAGGGGGCTAAGACAAAGCTCCTTGCACTGCAAAACCTCTCTGCAAATAACCCAGGTGTATTACCAGCCCATTGCTGCAACAGCGCAGATCTGACTTATCCCCAGAGAACGCAAATGGTCTGATCCAAATTCCACTGAAGCCCATGGCAAGGCTCATTACTTCTGTCTGGCATTAGCTCTGGCTCTTTGCTCACAATATGTCTGAGCAGGAGCTCTGTCCCCAAGCAGCCCTGGTGTGATTACCCGGGGAAGAATCACCCCCCCAGAGCAGGGGAAAATCCTCCAGCCCCTCCCCATGCCTCCTGGGCCTGGTAGCACCCACTGAGCCGTTCAGGCTGGGTCCAATAGAGGGCAACAATATCACACGAATTGCTTCATTAAACTAATTGTGAAAGGCCAAGGTGAGGACCGCTGCCCTCCCCACACTGGGGATGGGTGCATTGCCTCCATACTCCATCGGGACACGCAGCAGCTCAAGGCCTCACTGGAGATGGCAGCATGCTCAGGACCACAAACCTGAGATGCTCGAGCTCTGGGTGCTCCCAGCTGCCACACACTGTGGTGCAGGACCCATAGCTGCCAACCCCCTGGCCTGGCCCTGCACCTAGCCAGCCGCTGCCTGCCCACCTGCAGCGCATTACAGCAATAACAAGCTGTGCTCCGTGTAGAGCCACTACATTCTGCCAGGCTGTTTTGCATAAAGACACCTTATGCACTAGCAAACATTTGTTTAATTAACACCTTTGTTTGCCAGAGGTCTGCCCACAACCTCCATTGCTTTGCAGGTAGAGGAGGGAGACTTTCCCCACCTCAACCCAGTGCCTCAACCCAAGCAGGGCAGCCCCCGGGAGCTTTTTCTGGTGCCTGCTGAGCCTCAGCAGCATAAGCTGGTGCAACTGCCTTGCAAGCAAGAAGCACCCAAGGGGGCACCTGCAACCAGCACCAATGCAAAATGCAAAGCGAGGTCTGGGCCTCTGCTGTAGAGCTGGCAGAGGGATGTTTTGGGGAAAGCAGAACTCTGAGCTGCCTCTCACCAGCTGCAGGAATCAGCAGTGCATTCGCACAGTGAGATGGATGAGTGCAGTGGCTGCTGTGGGAGGTGAAGGCAATTTGTCACTCTGCTCCCCTGGTGGGCAGGGAGCATGCAGGCAGCCCTGGTGACTGAGATTTGGGCTCTTGGTTCCAGAGGGTGATGTGGAACTTTGGAAGCTGCAGGCAGCTCCTGGGAGCTGGGATTTCACTCCCGCACCCACCTGGGAGCCCGTGGAGGATTCCCACCCGCAGCAATAGGGGCTTTACCCAGCAGCGGGGTTGGCTCATCCCACCTTGCATCTGCTTGTGATGTGGGTGGCAACTGCGTCTGGCCATGTCTGTCAGCGCGCTATGTGCCGCATGGCTGCTGTCATCGACAGCAAACTGTGTCCACGGAACCGGGTAGAAGCAGCAGAGACAAATACGCCAGGATTACACTGGGGTTGGCAGCACAACCTTGGCCCCAGCATCCCCATGGGTTCCTTTCGAGCAGGCTCAGACAGACAACGTGCATCAGAACGCGGTGAGAGCCAATCACCCAAACCCCAGGCTCCTGCTGGACCCCCAGCCCTCCTCCCTCCAGTGGCCATGCAGCTCTGAGCCACCCAGTGAAGGGCAATGGAGAGGCTCTATGAGCATGCATCAAAGCAGAACCCAGCTCCTTGGGGCATTAGTGAACCACAGCAGAACCAGTTTGGAAGGGACCTCAAAGCCCCACCAGCCCCAACCCCTGCCACAGGCTGGGTGCCCCACCAGGCTGTCCAGGGCCCCAACCATGGCTTGGATTCCTCCAGGGATGGGGCATCTGCAGCTCTCTGGGTCCAGAGAAGGCTGGACACCAGCCACGGTTCTGAGATCAGGGACTGAGCTACCTCCCACTGTGGGGCACTTGGAGGGAAGGCTCCATCCAGCCCTGAAGCCAACAGCTGAGGCAAGCTGGGAGCTGCAGCATGACCGAAGGAATTCCTCCCACCAGCAGCTGCTGAGCTCTGTTCAAAGCCCTCATGCCGTAGGCTTGGCTGAAAGCCTGGAGGACGAGCTTGCCTCTCACTGGGTCTGTATTTGTTTTCATCTGGATTTACATGAGGAGATCAAAGCAGCTGCACGGGGCTTGCACAGGATTTACCCGGGGGCATTTGGCTGCACCATTTTACCCCATCCCCATCTCACCCAGGGACTCTGTGCTGCTGGAGCCAGGAGGATCCAATGGAGCTCACTGCAACCTGTGCATGCCCAGAGCTCTGCATCCCTCAGCTCTGGCTCTAAATGTGCCTCCAGACAGCAGCCTCTGGCAGAGTGCACCAAAATGAGCACTCAGGACTGCCCAGAGCGCACTCAGAGAGGCTTTTGTTGGCTCCGTGCTGAGGCCACCCCTTTGGCATCCACATCTCTGCACAGGGGAGGAACAGACTGAAACCAGGGACAGCCACAAACCCACCTGACGGGAGACAGCCATGGGCACTTGTTTGCCAGCACCTTCACGGAGGAGTCCCCAGCTTTGCTCTTACAAAAGGGAGGATGCTGGTGCATCTTTGGCTGTGCTGGCACGGAACAACGCTGCATGTGCCCATGCCGTGCTGCTGCAAACAGCGGCTTGGAACCCTCCTCCCAACCCTCCTGCAAGGGCTGCGGTCACACCAGGTCCAAGGGAGCAACCTGCCTGGCACTGAAACTATTAGGGCTGAAATTCGGGGGAGGCGTTTTAAAGAACAGATGGTCGTGCTTTAGTATCGCAACACACTGCCAGTTAATTAATGCTAGCTGTAATTAAACTTTACACAAATTAGCTGTCAGCTATGCTAAGGGGAATCATTTCTCTCAAATGCCACCTTGAATCGCTGAGTTGTGAGACTTTTCTACAACGTAATTAAAAGCAGGAGGATGCATGGAAGGGGCAGGCGGCAGGGGAGGGCACAGCCGCGGGATGAAAGGCGCCGGCCAGGAGCAGCTGGGATCCCCACCCTCAGCTGGGGACCCTGGGGCTCTGCCTGGCTTTGATCCCTTTGAGGTTCCTCCCAGTGAGTCCAAGTTTAAGGCCGAAGTTTCAGATCGTTTTGGATGACGGAAGGAGAAAAGTTTGAGCATGGCACTCAAGCAGATGTGTTAAGACCTTGGCAGGATGGGGTGAAAGCTGGACGAGGAGCTGCTGGAGAAGTGGAAAACAAGACATGTTTGTGGGGAGACAGCTGGTTTTGACAAGTCTTCTTCTTAGAAGAAAGCAGTCTGTCTAAACAGCCATGCTGACATTTTCCAACCAGTTGCATTCGATTCAGAGTGATGATTTGGAAATTTCAGTTCATTTCTTGTTGGTCCCACTGAGCAGCACTGGGACCAATGCAGAGCAGCGTGATCAAGAGGAGAAGGGCGCTGGGCTGCAGGGCGGCCATCATTACAACTAATTCAGCAGAAGCATTGGCTACGAATCAGACTGGGGAAACAGCAAATGTCTTATCATCAGATAACATCAACAGTGAGTGGCAGAGATTTTCAAACATGTCTCTGCACTCAAGGTTCAGCCTGGCTCACCTGAGCATGGTGGCAGCATCTCCAGAAGAGACTCCAGGGTCTGGATGGGCTGGAGACAAAGGAACCAGGGAAGAGATAATGCTGGAGGGGAACACAGCCCATCCTGGGCTTTAAATAGCACTGCTGGCTGTGTGGGTGGAGGTCCAAGGTGAGGGCATTCAGAGAGAATTAGTGCAGGAGGGACATGTGAAGTCAACCATGGCTTTAAGGAAGAGCTCAGTAGCCCCAGTTAGCCTTAATGCCATTAGTCCTCAGGTTTATTTCCACGCTTTCTGGCCTTGTGAACCACCTGCAGCCCTGTCCAGGTGTTGTGCTTCGTGCATCCTGGTCTGGGATCAGGTGGGAACGCCCTGAACCATGTGGGGCTGCTCATCCCCATGAGCTCCCGGGCAGCCCGAGGCACTCCTGGTGCTCATGCCTCATGCAGTCATGGGTAATTGATACGCCCAGATGTTTTCCACTCCATGATGCAGAGGAAAGCAAAAATCTCCGTGGTTCCTGCCAGACTGACATATGGAAAATTCCTTCCTGGTCCCAAATCTGCTGATGAGATCAAGCGTTTGCGGGAGGCTTGGCAGCGAGCGGGGCTGGGGAAGGAGGCTCAGCCCCCACTGCCGCCCCACAGCCCCCTGAGCACAGCTGGCCAGATGTGCACCAAGCACACACTTCTCCTTGACTGCAGACGAGGGGCTGAGGCTGAGGCTAAGTTATAGCCATGGCCTTGCCACAGAGCTCCGAGGGCTACGAACATCTCGAGGGCAGAGCAGGACAGCGCTCTCCCTGTGGGCAGAAGCAGGGATTTATGGGTTAAGGTCAGCGAGGGCCGCTGTGGCTCCCTCCCTGCTCCTCCCAAACGCACACTCTGAGGCTATTTTTCTCCTCCAGCAGCTGAATTAGAGCCCTGGGTTTGTAGCAATACCAAATCTCATTTTGGAGGCTCTGAGCACCAGTAAATCCCTGGTCTCTCGCTCCCCGCTGCCCTGCAGCGCGTCCTCCTCCAAGGTTGCCTCCAGCTCCCAGCAAGCAGCTTCCCATTGCTCTGCCTGGTGGCTGGAGAGGCCTCGTTTCCAGCTGGGCTCCTCCACGCCAACCTCCCCAGCCTCTCCTCAAGCACCCCAAGCCTGCACTCCCTGCTCCCCTCCCCCCCCTCAGAGCAACCTCTGCCCCTCAGGTTGCCGTGGGAGTGGGTCTGGGTTGGTGTGATGGTGTTCCCCTGTGCTCTGTGCAGCCTCAAGAGCACTTCTCAACTTCTCTTTCCTTTCCTTTCCTTTCATTTTTCTTTTTTTTCTGAGCTCAGTCAAGAATCACATCAACTCCTCTTTTCCCTGTTGCTCTGTGCTGGGAGCTCATGATGAGGGAGTTATGCACCCGTGACCCCTAAATCCTTTTCTGAGCCACTGCTGCTGCAAGCTCTGCTCTCCCATCCTGGAGGCAAACAATTCAGCTCTTTTGTTCCCACCTAACCTACAGCAGCATCATACAAAGCAACACCAGCACTGCTAGCTTACACTTTATGAGTGCTTTTTTTTTTTTTTTTTTTCCAAAGCAGCACAAAATATCCATAGTTCAACAGTACCTGGGGTTCCCAGTGCACACCAAAGGGCATCGAGCTGTGTATTTACTGAGTAGGGATGACAAGGCTGAGGATGGGTGTCGATGCGAGCTCGACCCAAAATGTTTGTCTGTTCTCTGTTTCTAAGCCCGGCAGCAATAAAACCCCAGCCCAAGCAGCAGACCCAACCTTAGGCCTTTTATCATCCTAAAGGGATACACAGTTTTTAACGGGGACTTCTCTGCCTACAGGCCATTACTGCAAGGTGTACAGGAGAGCACCACGCATGCGATGCAGGGCTCCGATTTTTCTGCTCCTTTCCCCTGCCAAAGGATGCCTGCCTGAAAGCCAACGAGAAGCAGCTCCCAGACACTGCTGGAGCAGGGGGAGGCAGAGATCAGTCCCAGCGTCACTGCACCGCGCTGCAGGCACTGTCAGCTGCCTTCCCCCACCTCCTCCCATGCAATTACGGAACAACAGGTTTCCTTCCTTGCCACCTTCCTTTTATCTCTGGCTCCTTCTCGTGCTGCTGTTATGCTGTTATATTCATACAGCAGCAGGATCCTGGTTCCTTGCTCAAGCAACCCCTGGGAGCACAACTTCGCCTGCAGGCTGCTGGGCTGGGAGAGCTGTAGGCTGCAGCAACACCTGGAGGTGTTTGCGTGCACGTGTGTGCGCATGTGTGAGAGCATGTGGGCATATGTGCATGTATATGTCTGTGGGTGTGAAACGCCCGGGTAAAGGTCAGAGTGAGGTTAGCAGCAGGGAGGAGGTGGGCGAGGATGGGCTGTGGGCACAGCGGGTGTTGATGGTGGACTGGTGCACATTTCCCCCTCCAGCTGTGCTGTGTCACCACCTGCATCTCCTGCTGGGGGCCGTGTGCTGCTGACAGCACAGGGAGCCCCCTGGGCACGGAGCCCCAGCTCAGGTGCAAGGGGTCAGCCCTCACTGAGCACCATGAGGGGCTGGGATGCGGCCCTAGCCTATTTGTAGACATCACAAATAAAGCTGACAGCACTGACAGAGAACAACCTGAGGACGCTGCCTGCAGGGAGACCCCACTGCAGCTCCAGGCTCTGAAGTTGTTCAATAAATTCCTGGAGGTAAGGCCAGGAGGGAGCGTTCAATCATCCTGGCTGACCTTGCCCATCGCGCTTCCCCAGCGCACGTGTGCTCCCTCTCCATGCATCCCCTCCATCGCTGAGCAGCCCAGCACCGGGCAGGATGAGGACTCTGGTAAATGGAGCAACACCGAGCAGGAAGCAACCTGCCCACCCGCAGCTCTGGAGTGCAAGAAACATCTCCTTAAACAGGGCTGCAATTCCAGGAGTCTCCGCTCTGCACTATTTGCTTTTGCTTTATATTGGTGCTCGGAGGGCTCCGGATGACAAGGACACTATTATTGTTATATACTCCGGAGCGCGTGTGCCTGCATGCTGGCTCAGGTGTCTGCCGGTCGGAATAAATTACAGAGAGGCAGCGAAAGGAAACGCTGCGTTTCATTAAAGCGCCGCTTTTCATTTGCGCTGGGAGTTTCTCCGGTTAGAAGTCAAACTGCACACCCGCCTCTTGCTAATTGCACTTTTCAGAATCAAAGGCTTTAGCCAAAGGGATAAATATATAAAATTGTCGGGAAGGAAACATTTTCTTCTTGAATTCCAAGTAAAAACCGAACTAATACGGGCTCGTTTGATAATAAAAGCAGGAGGAACGTATATCTGATCTCTGTGGCTATAGGCGGCTTGAAAAAGAAGAACAGGATTTGCGTATCAGGCCAGGAGGACTTTTCTAAGTGGCTGAAACTGCATCAGGAAAACCGTGCCCTGTTTCCTGCGATCACCGCCCCGCGTTGGCTCAGCCTCCATCCCAGGCTCCCGATCCATCCCCGTGTCCCTCACTCCTCCCCTCCCCTTGCACCGAGACGCAGCAGCCCCATTTTGAGACCCCACGAGCTCCCTGCCTCCCACCTCCCTTTTTTCCCCTTTTTTCTTCCTTCTGCAGCCGAATCGCGGCCATCCCTCACTCCCCAGGCCCTGGGACAGGGAGATGGAGGGCAAAGTCACGCGTTGTTAACCCCCACTTTCCTGTGCTGCCGGTGATTTATGGTGAGCAACGAGGCATGAGGACAGTGGGGCGAGGAGCAGGGAGCATCAGCGCTCCAGCCCGGCCCCAGGCTGCTTCATAAGCCCCTGTGAAGGAGGGGCAGCACTTACTGGGTGAAAAAGCAGAGGACATTGGGTTGTATTTGTTTTATGTCTCGGTTCTTAAAGAGGAAAAATGTCTCCATTTCGGCTCGGGCTGCTCGGAAGCACAGCAGCACTCAGCATGGAGCAGCAGGCCGCGTCTTCCCGGGTGCTGTTTGGGAAGGCAGAGCCCAGGGATGTGCCTGGAGGTCGGCTGTGTGACTTCACCTGGTTTTTGTCATCAAGGAATCGTGAAGGTTGGAAAAGGGCACAAAGATCACCAGGTCCGACCGCCAACCCATCCCCAGCCGTGCCCACTGACCGCGTCCCAAAGTGCCACAGTGACACTCAGCTCATTTCCTTTTCTGAGAATCCATTCTGTTCGCTATTTTGTTTTTTTTAAAAAAAAAAAAAAAGAAAAAAATAAATATTCTGTGATTAATAAATAAACAACAAGAATAAAAACCCTACTGGAAACTCTGCAGCATTTTGCAAAAATGACTGTGAAATTTATGGAACGACAGCTAAATTGAATGAGATTAGGAAGAAAAGGGCCTGTCTATTTATGTGAAGAGTTTTCAGAGTTATCGTAATTAATTATAACAAACATTTCGTAATGCACATTAAATCGCAGGCTGGAGGCTCGGGCAGGCTCCCAGCACTGGGCTGATCACACAGGGGGGTGAGGGGAGGAAAATGTGGCCCTGAGCACAGAAATGATCCCAAAATGATCCAACCCAACTGTGCTGTGATGTTACGAGTAAAGGCAAGGCAGAGCCCACGGGGCTCGGACAGGCCCAGCTCTGCCTCTCTCAGCTGGTCTGGTTCGTGTCCCAGGGGGTGGATGGACATTAACGACTCCAGCACTGCTCTCTAAGGTTAATTACAAGGTTAATTAGGTGCTGGCAGCTGTGGATCTGGTCCCACCTGGGGCTTCTGACATGTGGAAATGCCTCCCACTGTCTCCAGGGGAAGGATTTCACCTGGTTAGAGATGTGTGGGCTGAGTGCTGCAGGTGGAGGGGCTCCCGGAGCTGAGTGACCCCAACCCCAGCACCCCATCATGCCATCGCACTGTCACGCCATCACCCCGTTACCCCACCAACCTGTTACACCGTCACCCCATTACATTGTCACCCCATCATCCCCTCACTCCCAGCCATGAGGACAGGGTCCCGCTGGGCACCGCTCCACCCGCAGCCCCCGCTCCATGGCCGCGCTCCAGGCGCTCTTCCGTCCCACCGCTGATTTGCAGCTGCCTGCAGGCATCGGCCCGATGCAGCAGGAGGTAAATCATGGGGAGCTTTTGTGCTTTCAGCAAAAAACAAGATAGGAAAGGAAGGTGGAATTAAAGAAAATAAACCTCCCGCCACCCCCAGCAAGGAACGAAACGGCTGCAGGGCTGTGCCTGACCCCGTGGCGCTGGGGGCAGGAGTGGGGCTGCTTCACCCATGGGCTGATGCTGGAGCGAGTCCCAGGTTTGCAGATCTGAGGGTTTGGGTTCACAGCTTGATTTTGGTGCCGGGTTTGGTTTTAAGCAAGTCTGTGAGTTCAGCTGCCAAGGGCGCCCACTGGGCCCACAGGTCTGGCAGAAAATAGAGAAGGCCCAAAAATACAGAATGAAAGGCCTCCCCAGACTGGGGGAATCTCAATAATGAAGAAAAAAGAAAAAAAGAAACAGACTAAAAGTCGAATTATGTCAATGCAACTCCACTGAAAATTTTTTCTTATTCAGCTGCCATGATTGAGCCAGGTGGGTAAAATTAAACCTCCCAGGGAAGAGCCACATGTGCTTCTCTTCATTTGCACCCAATATATCAACTCAGTCTTCCTGCATGGATTGCAAAACACAGATCTTCATGCTTCTGGAGCCCAGAAATAAAGAAATAATGCCATGGAATTAATATAAATATTGAGGGAAATTCATTCCCTGTCATTTAAAGAAGAAATCTTTATACAACAGAAAAGCTGACAGGTCCAGTGCAGCGCTGTCGATCCCCAGTAGAAAACAAAAATCATTACACAAGACTCGGGAATCACGAGACTGATGCAAAATCATTAGATTTTAAAAATGGAGATTAAATGGCACCCGCTGGTACACGTCCCGCGCTCCCACACTGCATGTCAGCAGCAGTGATGGGCTACGCACGTCCACGCAGAGGATTGAGTGGGAAAACCCAATCCAAGGCTTGTACATGTATAGAGAATCTTTCTCCCAGACCTTCCCCGTGGGCACTGTCCCACTCTCACAAGGTCTGTGGAGGTCAATACACCCATCCCTGTCTGCCGCCTCCAGGCAACAAACCCATTATGGGAACAGCCTTGGCACCCCCAGCTCAGACCTTTTATGCATTTTGGTGGGGGAGCATAATTGATTCCTACCGTAAATCAAACATTTCTCCTCGCAAAACGCCAGCCACACTTTGAACGCTGCCATCAGCAAGGTTGGGGACACCCTGTCCCTGGGGCTGGGCTTGCACCTAAGCCCCCTCCCAGTTGCAGAAGGACGGGGGGGCTCAGTGCAGCCCCCAGTGGGGTGAGCTGGGGACGGAGCAGTCTGCACATCGGGGGAGCTCACAGGCCCCCGGCTTTGGCACTCACACATGGATGCCCATGGGGACACAGCTGCCGTAGGGACACAGCTCCTGTCCCAAAGGCTGCTTCAAGGGGCATCCTGCCAGGTCCAAAGTGACCCCCATTAGAGGCTCCTGCAGGAAAATTCAAGCCTAAGGCTCTAAAAGCATGTTAGGGATGGGAAGAAAAACGCAAATGAATTTAATAAGAGCTTAATTGGATTCTCCACAGCAGAGAAAGCTGCCGCTTCCCAGCACATGCCCCCAGCAGCAGCCAGCGAGCCTGCGTGCTCCCCCCAGTCACACCAGTGCTGTGGGATGGGCCTGTCCCTGGGTGACCGCAGACGGAGCTTGGCCTCATGGCCCCAAATCCACGCTGGAGGGTTCCACTGGGGAGGTGATCTGCAAGCACTCAGCCCCGGGGAAATGCAAGGGTGCAGGCAGAGATGGGGGACAGGAGAGCACAGGACAACCAGAAGTGGTGGGGATCAAACCCTGAGCCAAAGCTGTGCCCTGGGTAAGGACACGGGGAGGTTCTGAGCAGCCCCCTCACAGCTTCTCCTGAGGCCCTGCACGTGGCTGTGCCCCCGCTCCCTCAGGGGCGGCTTTGCAGCCCCAATTGACCCTGCCCAGCTACAAATAAAGAATCTATGGAGCAAAGCTGCATTAAATCAATGAGCCAATGTGCCTGCTGCTAAGATAAGCAAGGCAACCAGGGCCTCTCGCTCTGTCATTAGTGCGGGAGGATTCTCAGAGCCAGAGAGCCCGGGGAGACTCATTAGGAGCTGCAGCACTTCTGGCTGGATTTACCCACCTCCCGCAGCCCCCCGTCTCACGGTGGGGAGCCCTGCCCTGCTCTGATCTGTTATGCAGCGTGCGGAGCCCATACGGCTTTCAAAAATAACATGCTATTAAAATAGTTTTAATCAGAATTCCTCCAGCCAAGGCTCGACAGACAGTGATCCCACTGCCTTGGGCAGAAAGGAGTGTGCAGAAATCGCGCGGTGATGGAAAAGATTTCAAAGTGTGGCAGCATCTCCGCTCCATGGGGACTGACCCAGAGCTTTTCATGGGGTTTGGGCCCAGGAGGAGCAAACCAGCCTGGCTGTAAGAACACACTGAGATGAAGAGGGGAGATCTGACGGCAGCTCCTGCCTCTGCTAAAGGTTTTCTCTGTGATCTTGGGCTGCTCACGTCATTTCTCCGCGCTACACATTTCCCAGCAATCAAGTATGTTCTCTGTTCCCTTCTGCTCTGGGCGGAGCCAATGCTGCAACCACGGCATTTCCACCAGCATCACTCTGGGGTGCATCTCACAGAGCGGGGCCAGCAGGTGAGGGAGTTGCTCCTCCCCTCTGCTCTGCCCAGTGCTGGGCTCCCCGGTTCCAGGCAGACAGGGAACTGCTGGAGAGAGCCCCGCGAAGGCCTGCAGAGATGGCGGGGACCTGGAGCACCTCCTGATGGGGACAGGCTGAGAGCCCCGGGGCTGTGCACCTGGGGAAGGGAAGGATGGGAGGGATCTGATCAGTGCTGATCATGTCTGAAGGGTGGGTCAGGTGGTCAGGAGGATGGGGCTGGGCTCTGTTTGGTGGTGCCCAGCACCAGGACAAGGGGCACCACGCACAGACTGGAGCCCAGGGAGTTCCATATGGACACGAGGAAGATCTTCTGTGCTTGAGGGTGGCAGAGCCCTGGCACAAGCTGCCCAGAGAGGTGGGGTCTCCTTCTCTGGAGGTATACAACCCCCCTGGATGCTTTCCTGTGCAGCTGCTGTAGAGAACGGCTTTGGGGAGTTGGACGGGGGGATCTCCAGAAGTCCATTCCAACCTCTATGCTCTGTGATTCTGGGATCAAAACAGGAGAAGGGATCCCCAGGGCAGGGGCAGGGGCCCTTCTGGGGCAGAACCCAGGGCATGGAGCGATCCATGAGTTGGGAGGAACACGGGGACCAGGAGAGCTCAGCCCTTGGCAAACAATGAATGGATGCAGCAAAAAGCAGCTGACAAAAGGCAGGCATTGAGGACTGTCAGAGTAACCTCAAAATGTGCTTTTTTTTCCCCTCCCCTGTTCATAAGTTGCTCTGAACTGATCCCTCTCTCCACTCCTGGCAACCTGGGAGCTTGTGATGGCTCTGCCCACTCCCGTGGTCCCCTGTTGTCCCCTCCTTGTTTGGTGGGGAAAAGGGGCTGAGCCGCTGCCGCCCACTGCAAGCCCCTTTCCAATGCAAACCTCGGGGTGGCCATGGCCCAGTTCTCCCAGTTCAGCAGCCTTAAGCCCCAGTGCCAGGCACTGGGAAGAGCCCCGTGCATGTCACTTCCAGGAGGTTCCCCACGGTGCAGCCTGGAAATGTGCAGCCATGCCCCCAGGTTTAATTAAAATAAACTATCCTGTGCCGGCCAGAGCCTCGTTGTCTTGCAGGGTTGTCTTGATAATTATAAAATAAATTGCATTTCTGTTGTGCCTTTCATCGCTGGATCTCAAAGTGTTTTACAAGTGTTAATTAATTTAGCTTTCCAATGGCCTTTCCCTCTGACGTCGTATCAAGATTTAATAAACAGGTGGTTGGAGCGGCGCGTGGCGGGGGGGCACCTGGAGGGAAACCCCGAAATCCTGAGGTGCCACGGAGCGAGGGGCTCATCAAAACAGAGGACAAGGGCAACAAAATGTGGGCACTGCACCCAACCCCTGCCCCGCGATGGCAGCGGGGAAAGCCCCGCTGCGACCGGCACGTGGCACAGGGAGGCAATGAAAGCACATTTAGGGAAATCTCCAAATAGTGTTTTTTTTTTTCTTTTTTATTTCTTCTTTTTTTTTTCTTTTTTTTTTTTTCCAGCTTTAAAGAATAACAGTGACTGTCTCAAGCTGTGGTAATGTATTCAGGCAACACAACTGAGTCAGAGCTAATTGAATTTAAAAGCAGGTATTACATCTGTGCCTTCGGAGTGAGTACATCCTGAAAATCACTTCAGTGATGAAGTGTTTTACCCAGCTACTACTTAATCTTTTTACACAGAAAGCAGAATTAACCCCGCTGCGCAGCCTTCATTAAGGGAACCAAATGAAGCTACCTGGTGAGGCTCACATTTGCTGCAAGTGGTAAAACTTCAGCTGAAGTTTCTCAAATCCAGAGGGACTCCTCTTTTTGTGTTAAAACCCGCAAAGTGCTGGAAAGCAGGTCAGGAATCTGGGTCCCGCTCGTCTCTCCTTCGTTAAATCCGAGAGCAAATCAGCACACCTGGCGCTGCGCACCGCGCCTTCCTGAGCAGGGAAATGGGTCGCATCCACCCAACGCCCTCTGCTCCCCGCTCCCATCCCAATCTCTCCTTTCCCCTCTCCCTTCTGGAGAATGAGAGAGGAGAAAATAAACGAAGGGGAAAGTGTGCCCCAAAGGGAGCCCTGCAGCCAAGCCGTGCCCCGGGGCTGAGCCTCCTGCACTGCCCCAAAGCAGGAGGGAGCTCCTCGGGGAGCAGCCAGTCCCTCTGCTTCTTCTTCCTCTTTTTAAATAAATAGATTAGCATTTATTTTGTGTAATATTACTTTACAGACCTGGTATATTACTTCATATATATATAAATAAATACATAAGTGATAACATATTTTCATATATCACCTTGGATACTTCATATATATGCATACATAAATATATAAGTAATAGCATATATTTTCACATATCACCTTAGGTACTCGGTCTATCACTTCACCTATATGTAGAGCATAATATTTACACTTGGTATTTCCCTTTGCACCAAGGAAAAGCCCAGGGCGAGCAGCTGAGCAGCAGAGCCGGGTGCGCCCACCCCCACCCCCATCCCAATGTGGGATCCCAGAGCTTTCAGCTG
Organism: Numida meleagris; assembly: GCF_002078875.1. Classification (NCBI taxonomy): domain Eukaryota; kingdom Metazoa; phylum Chordata; class Aves; order Galliformes; family Numididae; genus Numida; species Numida meleagris. The sequence continues at coordinate 4,669,241 of NC_034435.1, forward strand.
GGAATGGGGAGGGGGAAGGGACCCCCAGGGGAAACCGCTGCCTTGGTGCCCTCTGCCACCACCCGTCCCAGGGAAGGCACCACGGAGCAGCGGGGACCCCCCAGCACTGGGTGAATTTGGAGCGCAGATAATTGATTTACATTGCCAGAAATCTGAGCGGGGGTGGGGGGAAAGGAGGGAAAAAAAGGCAAAAAAAAAAAAAAAAAAGCGCTCTTCACCATTCATTAATTTTCTCTAAAATTCATTCATCGAATTAGGCAGCTGAAATGGCGCGTTGTAATTTAGATACCCTGTGACACACCGTGACCACTGATGGTTCCTAATTCAAAGGGAATGGGAACAGAATAAATCCCAGGCTACGAGCTCTTCAGAACCTCATCTCCTTCTGGTTATGAACCACGAAATCATCCGGAGAAATCAGGAGAGGTTCAGACCCATTTATTTTGGGCACCGGGAAGCGGAGCCGGTTCCTCCCGGCCGCCAGCAAGGCCTCTCAGCTCATTGTGGTATTTTTGGTATTTTCCAACCAGGAATCTGGAATAGGAGAGCCTGCCCTGGTGTGTCTGTCCCACGAGGGCTCCTCCCCACATCGCCGTTCCTTTTCCAGTCTCCACATCTCCGCTAGCAGCAGGGGGATTCCTAGGAAGTGACTCTCCCAGGTGCTCAAACCCGTGCAAATTGGCGTTTCCCCACTTTCTCTTCCTGCCCACGCAGGGAGCAGGGACGCTCCATCCCGGTCCTGCTGTGTGAGCAGCGGAGTCACAGAGCCACGGTGCTGCTACACCAGCACTTCTGAGCTTCCCGGGGTGCAGGATGAGGCCCAGGTGCCCTCAGCTGCTGCCACATCGGCACCGCAAGGTCCGAGCTGCGGCCCTGCAGCGTTTTGCTGCCATCTCTGCACCTCAGCCGGGCTGCTCCCCTTCCCAGGCTGCACCGAAAGGCTTTGGATCACAGAATACCCCGAGCTGGGACCCATGAGGATCATTGAGTCCAACTCCCGGCTCCACACGGGAGCTCCCAAAACCCAGAGCATGTAAGGACCTGATGTCGTGGGGGTTTCCCCACTGCAGATCCATTTCGGCGTGACACCATTGCGCCAGGTCTTTCAAGGAAGGGAACGACCAACGTCTGCCTGAGGGAAAATCCCTTTTCCCCAAAAGCATCCCACAAAAAAAAGGAAAAGAGGTAAATAAATTTCACGGAGCCTTTCAAAAACGCTCTAATTGTCTTTGTGGTCTAATTGCTCCTGGTTTTACAGCCTCGTTTCTTGTCATAAAATTAGTCCCACTTTTTATGCCTCTTCCTTTGCCAGTGGTCTGTGATTATCAGTTTTTAATTACTTCGCTGCGTTGCTCTCTCTGCAGATCCCTGGGGAAGGGGCCGGGGGCCGCGTCCCAGCCACGCTGGGTGCTGTGTTCTCTCTGCTTTGGGGGCTTTCTCGGGAGAGAAGAGATGCAGATCCGAAACGCAGCCATCGGGAACGTCATAAGAGCATACCAAGAAAACAAAATCACCTGGAAAAGATAAAAGCTGCGTAATCTGTAACCCTTTTAATAACCATCTTCTTTCAAACAGCACCAACTTCTCCTCGCTGCCTCTCCAGAACAGCATCTCTATTTGTTTTTCTTTTTGATATACAGCTGCAATAGGAAGCCATGCGTGAAGTTTATTAAGCCTGGGTAATTTTCTATCAGTTCTGCGTGCTATTGATTCTGTCTATACTGTTATCTGGCTCTGCCTGAACCTGAAAAGTCATTTAAAAACAAAAAAAAAGCATATAATTCTTCAAAAATGCAACTATTATGGGATGTAGAACGTTGCCATTTTGGATGCATTAATATCACGTTGAAAATGAATGCATCGGAGATACAAATCTTATTAAGGAGACTTTGATGATACCGAGACCAGAAGGGATGGAGCAGCGTGAGCTGAACCCCAACTTGGAGCTGAATCTGAACTCCGCTCTGCAAGTTTCTGTCTCAGGGGTGGAAGGAAAATTGGATTTGCTTTGGCTTTCATCCAGCTCCGCTTCATCCTGAGCCACTGTCCAACCTCTCCCACGTCCTTGGAGTTCCTCCCAGTTTGTGGCATAAGCAAGAGTGAGCTCAGCCCGCGCTCTGCCCACCAATGCTCAGTGCTGGCGTGGGTCCACCTCGGGCTTGCAGTGTCACAAATGCAGATCCTTGACGCAGAAAAGCAAACCTTGGAGCCCCCCCCAGGGTGCAGAGGGTTTGCAAAGACCCACACCCAACCCCAGGGCTCCCCACGCGCTGCTCCACGGGATGGGAGCACCTGAGGCCGTGTCCCACCCCGAGTCCCAGAGCGGCCCCCCAGTCCAGCACAGTGCTTCGCCATGGATGGATCATCAGCCTCGTGCTTCGGGCTCTGCAAATCAAGCAGCGGTGACAGCGGGCTCTGGGCAAACCCAAACCCAGTCCTTCCGGATGGGGTCTGCCCCATCCACACGCTTTCCACCAGCTCTCTCAGCTGAATGGCATGAACCATCTCCAGTAACATTTAAAACGCACTTTGTAACAAAGCAAAATGCATTCCTCTAATTGAGCCTCTTCTCCCAGCACAGCCCTTGTCACTCACAGGTAATGGCACACCCTGCTTGGCTCCAGGCATGGCCCTCAGCACGGCTGCCCCACCATAATCAGAAATGCCCTTTTCCTCCCAGTTTCCCATGGTTTCAGGTGGTCTTGGTGTTCTCACATCGGTCAGAGTGGAGCAATGCAGAGACATCGGCCAAACGAGACCCACAGCACAAGGAGACTTTGTCCTGGCAGGGCTAAAAAAAAATAAGAAGTACAGCTGAAGGCTGCAAGATGAGTTGCGGGAATGAGAGTGCTTTGTGGGACATAATCCAGCTCCTGCTGAACAGAATCCATCATCCCCTCAGCACGCACCTCTGCGCCAAGAGAGGGCAAAGGCAGCCAAAACTTCAGTGAGCTCCAAGGCTGCACCCTACCAGCACGGGGAAACCTGGGGGACAGCGAGGAGAACCAGAGAATCCCACCACGGCTGCGCTGGAAGGGAGATGAAGATCACACAGCTCCAACCCCCACCATGGGCTGGGTCCCCCCAGCTCAGGCTGCCCAGGGCCCATCCATGGCCGTGGCCACCTCCAGGGATGGGGCACCCGCAGCTCCGGGCGGTGCCGGGGCCTCACTGCCCTCTGGGTGAAGAATCTGACCCAATTCTCCCCTCTTTCAATTTAACACTGTTCTCTCTTGAGGGGAAGAGATGGGCAGAGGGGAGGAAGTGGCCACCTCCGTTGCCACGCTCTCCTGCCATCATCGGACGCGGCCGGGCGCTTCCCAATGCGCGGAGGAGCAGCCCCACGGCTCTGACATTTGCGATGCATTAAGTTTAAACATTTTCAATAAGGAAAAACAATCCATTCAGACTTGCTTTATGATTCATAGTAATTGCAAATAGAAGCAGTTAATATAATTGTCCAGCTGAGACCAGCAGGCTGGGAACATGTAGCAGTGAGATGTACAATCAGGGAAGGTTGGGAGGGAATTTAAGTGCAGGTTAAGCAAATGCATTACTTTAATAACACACAGAGACAGCCCTTGTAGTTATAAAGAGGATAAAATAAATATTGTACCAGAAATCTACAGAATGGGAGGTTTTATCACCACGAACTTCCTGCTTGCTATTTACTTTCCATTTAGATTTCACAAAAGCCGCGCTCGCCATGTTTTTTATGCATGGAAGAGAACGATTTGAATTGACAAACGACCTTACTCCTCCATAAGTTTTACAAGGGAGCCTCAGTTTCTCAAAGAAAAATGATCACCTCCCAGCAGTTGTCCTGGAGAGAGAGGGATGGTTTTTTTGACTTTTTTTTTCTAAGGGAGAGCTATAATTCAATTCAGCAATTGCGCTCCTCGCCCTTGGGGGTTGGCCAACCTCTCCGACTTCTGCACATCGCAGGGAAGGGGCTGGCCGCTCTGCAGTGGTTTCCTGATGGAATTTCAGCCCTCAATGGGCGCTGGATGGGAGCATGGGGATGATGGCATGGGGATAACCCCGCTCAGGAGGAGGGCGACGGGGGCTGCACTGGTCCCAGTCTCTTTGCTAATGGCTCTCCAGAGAGGAATTACAGTGCTTTATTTATTAAAAGAGATTTCAGAGGACAAGGTATTAAAGTATCTTGTTCACAGCCTCCTGACTTTAACAGCATACACAGAGCGAAGCAAGACAGAACGTCACCTCATTACAATGATTTATAAAATATTAAGGGTCTTAAAAATTAATTATTCATGGGAACCTTGTTTATGGGGGGAGGATGAGGACACATGTGCCCAAATGGGCTCCTTGCAGTGCAGGAAGAGGAATGTGGCTGTAGGATTCCCTCTGGGTGTCGGTGGGTGTCCAAGCACCAGCATTACCAGTTGGGTGAGGGGATGGGAACTGCAAAATCCAGCGGTACACCCCCCAAAAAACTCCTCATCCAATGGAAGAGCTCTTGCAGGGCACTGTGGAGTGATCTACTGTGCCTTGTGGTCATGGATGTAGTGAAGCCTGTATCCAGAGGGGCTCCTGCCAGGGGAGGGAGGCAGGAAAGGCAGAATTCAGCATAAGAAGGTAATGGGATTGCAGTGGCTTTCCGGTAAATGTCATTGCTGTAATTAGGACAACAATTATTGCCAACCAGTGGAATTGTCCCCTATCCGTCATTTCAGCAGGAGCAGCACTCAGCCACCCTGTGCCAGCACCGCTCAATGGGGTCGGCACAGGGCAGCCAGGGCTGAACCCCCCACCCCACTGCTGGCTTACAACCCCGACCCACAGAGCTCCGCACTACGGCAGCGACTCGGCCCTCCAGCCCCGTGCAGCAAAGCGCTCGAGCAGTGGCTTCACTTGGAGATGCTGAGCTGATTTACAGCCTGGAGCCTTGGAGGCCAAACCTGCCTCCGCCTCCAGCAGCATGGAGCTGGAGGAGCTCCAGGGAGGAGGAGGATACCCCAGGGATGAAGCCGGCCCTGGAATGCATTATCCCCATCCTCACCCCCAACTGCTTATTTTCTTGGGGAGAAGGCTGCTGTGGGTGCAGCTGGCAGCACCCCTGGGCACTGGGAACACTGAGATGGGATGCTGCAGCCATCACCTGTTGCCAGCAGCCCCAGGGATGCACTGTCCCAGGTCCCCAGCCCCCCCAGCCCAACGTGGGACACTGCTGCAGTGCTGCCCGTCCCCATCCCTGTCCCCGTGGAGGTGTGAAGAGCAGAGGAGCACCCGGAAAGCAAACAGCAAAGCAGCACCACATGTCCAGATCTCCCACCTCGGGTGGAGAAGGAGCTGCTGCTAAAAAGGAGAGGGGGATGGAGCAGAGAATGACATCCACTGAAAGCATTTGCAGCATCTCTGCAGCTCTCCGTGATTAACGCTGGCCAGAGTGCTATTAGCAGCCTGGTATGGTGATTAACAAACTCTCCTAATAGCTGTTTTTAAACCTGCTTTAAAAAAGCCGGAGCTGGGAGGGGGTGGGGAGCCCAGGAGGTATCTCCAAGGAAACCAGAAACAAAATGGGCTTTGGCACATCGCACAGCCAGGCGGGTAATCAAAGATTACAACCAGTTTTAATTTAAGGTTAATTATTGTTTACTCTCCGGAGGCCGCCCCGTCGGAAGGCAGCAGCCGCTCCGACCTTCAGCAGCGCGGGGCGGGGCCGGGGGGAACGGGGCCTGCGAAGGGAGAAAGGGGCGGAGGGGGTCGGGGGGGAGAGCGGCGACGGAGGCGTCCTGCGCTGGGACCGACCCCGTCCCGGGTGCAGAGCTCCGCTCAGCGCTATGGCGGCCGTGCCCCCGCTGCAGGCGCTGTTAATTAACGTCGCGCTCCCATCGATTTCCCATTGTGGAACGGCGCGGCCCAACGCCGGCCCCGCTTTTATCAATGGAACGCAGGCTCCTGCTCCGGGCAGCGCTGTGCAGCCCGGTGGCGTTGGGCACATCGGGTCCTTTCGTGGGGCCCAGAGCCCCCCCAGCCCCCCGGGGTGAGAGCTGCTCCTTCCCCCATCCCTGCCCCCTCCCTCCTCCTCCGCGCCCCACGGGTCTGACTCAGCCCATTGGATCCCAGTTCCACAACGCGCCGCTCCCCCAGCCCCAGCCCCTTCGCTTTGGGCGCGAAGCGGAGCTCGGCAGCGCAGGGCATTTCTCGCAGTCTGCACCACCAGGCGCTTTTTTCCCCAAAAAGCCATTTCGCCGCTGCCCTGACAGCGCTGCTGAGGAATGGCAGCCGAGATTAAGGATGGTGACAACTCCCCGAAGCTCTCCTCCCTTTGCTCGGGGACAGACATATTTAATTATGATAGAAAGGCGATCCGAGCGCGCTGCAAATACTTAAGGTGATTTGAAGCGTGAAGCTGCATACGGTTTTCAAGTTTTGAGTTCCCAATCTGTTTGGGCTTGTTGAGGCTCTTTCTGCAAGCTCCATGTGCTCTGTAGCACACGGGGGCTTCAGAACGGACAGGTCTAGAGCATCGCTGCAGAAGGGTTCGGGCAGCGTCATTTCGTGGGCATGGTGGGAATGTGTTGGCTGGGTGACCTTAGGGGTCCTTTCCAGCTTCAGTGATTCTCTGATTCCATCCCGTGCCTGGGACGGTTCTTTACAGCGATCCCTTATGGGTGAAGCTGCCCCTCGCCGCGCTGCTGTGGCCCCAGTGCTGTCTTTGGTGCCACGTTGCCTTCGCTCCCAAACTGCGCTCCATTAAATGCAAGCTCTCTGCATTCACTTCGCTGACTGAGGTTTCAAGGTACTCAGATATACTTAATTAAATCTTACAGATCCTCCGGCATTTCTGCAGATGCGTTTCCTATAGGAAATGGGCTGAGGTGCCCTACTGTGTCATTTCTATGGACACTCCGTGCTTCTCATCCCTGTGAATCTCTATGAGCATCTGCTAGGATTTCTGTCACCCCACGCAGGGACCCCCCCGTGTTTCCCAAGAGGGGGGGATTTTGTCTCTTTTGCCCCAGGCCCCAGCTCTGCAGGATCAGAACTGGCCGCTCTTTGAGGTTCCTTCCAACCCAAGCCATCCTGGGGTTCCATCATGGGAAAACAAATCCTAACAAGTCTTCATCTGGCCAAAGAAGAAAAAAATGGGGTGGGGGAAAGCAGGGTGAGAAGGGTTCTCTGGGTCTGGTGGTGGGAAGGGTTTGTTTGGTTTGGGTTTTAAGCAGAGGTTTTGCATCCCACTGTTGCCATGGCAGCCGCGGAGCGGACTGCACGCTGCGTCCTTTGGAGCCATGGGAGCTCAGCGCGGGTGGGGGGGGGGGGCAGCTGAGTGAAGCTGGGCCCAAAGTGGGGGCCCAGAGCTCAGCACGCACGAGGCCCCCTGGGCTCCATGTTTCAGGGGAAAGAGGTGATACTAAGCACACCTAGAGGCTGTGCAGTGCTGCAGCCCCTGGGCATGGGGCTCAGAGCCCAAGCAATGGGCCCACATCATCTCTGCAGCAGCTCCCTGGCAAGGCTCCCACAGAACCCAGCTGCCCCTGATCCCCACCTGCAGCTGTGCCACATTTAAACCCAATCAATAGCAGCAGCTGCAGATAACGAGCACCTTGCCCTTCCCACCTGGGCTGGGCACCTCCCAAAGCTTTGCCCCAGCACCATTCTGTCCCTGAGTTCCCCTTGGAGAAGAGGGGCTGGGGGAGGTGCAGGCTGTGCCCCTTCCCCACGTTTTCTGCCCTCATGGTGGCTCCCAGTGTCTCCGGTCCCACCTCATCCCTGCACTGCGCCTCTCCCCATTACCCCCAGTGCTTCCCCTGTTGTCCCGTTGTTCTCCTCACTGCAGTGTCATTTTATCTCGTTGGAGCACCGCCAGCCCGTGTTTACTTTGTTTTACTTTTGTGGTGCTATTTTCTTCTGTGTTCTCTTCATCTTTAAGCACTCACCAGCATGGAGGAGCTGGAGGAAGCGATCTTTCATCCTTATCGAGATTCCTCTCCTTTCATTATCTTCAGTGCCGCTACAGAGCATCAAAAGGGCATCTTTGTTCTTGCAATCTAATGTGATTTTGAATATAGCAACTCGAGCCTTTCGAGAAAATTATGTACGCAAACACACAGCCATTACCGCCCTGCACCCCCCGGGTTCGGCTCCGCATCCCCTCACCGGGATGCTCCTGCCTTCCCTCAGCCAGAAGCCCCAAGTCTCATTCAGCCATCACACGTGGGGCTGCACCTCAGAACCTCCCTGGCCCCCAGCGCCTGCAGCGCAGCCCCATCGCTGGGTCCACATCCCGGCCACGCAGGTGTGAAGGGGCAGAGCTGTAGGATCTCCTGGGAGGAAGGGATGGGGGGGGCTCAGTGGATTTGGGATAAATGGCCCATGAAAGTGCTGGGGAAAACCCATCTCAGAGAAAGAGAGAAACACAGAGAGGCAATGATATATCTCGGAAGGAAAGGAGAGGAGAGACCAGGAAGCGGCTGCCTGATTGTTCCATAAGCACCTCTTAAAAGCAAACACAATAGACATGAGCAGTTTTTAAAATGACAGACAATACAATGGGAGATAATATATTTAAAACCCATATCAGTTGTTAACAGACCATAAAAACGCCGGTACATTAATCTACGCTGTCTGTCATAGACTCGTGAAGCAGCTGTGTTATTTTATAGTTTCATTCCTGCGGGCTTCTCTGACACTTCCACAAATACATCTCAATTTATTTGGATAAGAACAAATAGAAATATTGAATTCTTCTTCCTCTGCTTCTGTTGCTCTTTTATTTTCTCCCCCGGCCCTGGCAGCTGGCAGAGGGCTCTCGGTGCGGCGCTGGGGCTGCGCTGTTCTCCACCAAAGCGGGGCTGTGATGCGCGATGCAGACACCTCATCCCTGTGCTGGGCTCTGAGCTCCTTCTGTGTCCTCACCTCGAGCCCTCAGGCACAGGCCCTGCTGGGGTGGTGCTCGGGGTGTTGGGGTGCTCGGGGTGTTGGGGTGCTCGGGGGGCCCTGTGCAGCGGTGCCGATGCCCTATGGGGCCCGGGCAGTTCTCCCCATCCCGCATCGCTTTGGGCCCTCATCCGGGCAGTTCATAAATGCTGATGTGGGATGGGATTTCTGCATCAATAGATGTCCGTCCTGCACCTTTGCTTTCCCGTCTTCACCTCCCTGCTACTTCCCTGTGGGGTGGGACCGCTGTGTCCCTAAATCGCGCTCTAACTCCCATTGCTTCGCTGCCTGTTTGCTTTTCTTTCTGAAGAGACGGAAGGAGGAGAAATGATGTGCTCCTTTGCTCCCCGGGAACACAAAGCATGGGGGAGGTGTTTGCTGAAAGCTGTAGCTTTGTTTTCCCTCTAAATTTGCACTAAAGTGGTTAAGCATCAATTTTTGTGATCATTGATCCATGCGCCCACGAAGCGAAGCACGCGGTGGCTCCGGCTCCCGGCCAGGTGCAGGCTGCGTCCTGCTGCAATATCCCCTCCCAGTGAGACCCCATCCCAAAGCGTGCCCCATCCCACGGGCAGTGCTGATCCCTGGGGCTCTGCCGTGCTGCCCCAATGATTAATGTGAATTATTCTAGGCAATGAGGCACTGTAGGTTCAAAGCTCGGGGACGGGCTTTGGTGCGGGCCCTTCAAAGCAGAGGTGGTTCTGCTCAGTCCCGCAGGACACTGGCTGGGAGTTGCTTCAGATGCTGCAAGGCGCACGGTGCGTGGCTCTAATGAGGGTGGGAGCAGAGCAGGGGCTGCCTGGGAACAGCAAGAGGGGGCTGGGAAGGGCTGGTGCCCACCGAGCAGGCACGGATCCCTGTGATACTGAATTAAGCCTCGATCACATGTCATTTGTGACTGAAGGGAGGTCCTGATGCTGGTGGTCCCGGTGCTGCCTTCCAGGGAAGCATCCCTTGCTGGGCCTGTGCCCACCGCCTGTGGCCTTGGGGAGCTGGGTGCTCTCGGCAGTGGGGTGTGTGGGGTGTGCGAGCACTGTGCCTGGAGCAGCCTGGGAGCAAACGGCTGCACAGCTCCGAGCTGACAAGAACAGAGCACTGAAATCCAAAGCAAAGGTTAATGACATCCTGACAGTGTGCAGCGTCTCCTTCTCGCAGATCCAGAGTGGGAAATTGAGGCTGAGTGACAGCCCCGAGAGCTGCAGATAGTGGGGACGGGGCTGGGCCGGGCCGTGAAATAGAGCAGGGACAGCGGCCGTGCTCCAGCTGACAGCCCGAAGGGTTCTGTGCGATGACAGATGTTTATTTGTACACTTCTACGATTGAAGGGAAGTAATTGTGCGGGCGGATGGCAGCGGCTCGAAGGGTTTGTGCTCCGGCTGCTGGAGGGGACGGGGAAAGGGTCGGGGTGCAGCTCTGCTTCGGGTTTGGGGCTGCAGAGGAGAGATGGTGATGGTGGTGGTGATGGTGGTGGTGGGGGTGGAGGTGGTGATGGTGATGGTGGTGGTGGTGATGGTGGTGGTGGTGATGGCAATAGTGATAATACAGGCGGGTTTCCTCTGGTCTCCATATTTCCAGCTTGCTTTGCAGATGATGTTCTCTCTCCCATGTCAGTGATGGAAATGTGCTCAGCGATTTCCTAATGGGGGAAAAGCAATTAGTGCTGCGGTGGGGATGGAACAGGACCAAGAGCAGGGGTTGTGGGCAGGGGGAGTCGGCCGAGGAGGTGGAAAGGGCAGCGCGGGGTGAGGGCTGCGGCGTGCCAGCCACTGCTGTGATTTTGCAGTGGTTCCTGTCTTTTATGTTGCTTTGCACAGTAATTTTTTTCTCAACTCCAGGCACAGGAGCCAGGGAACTTTGCTTCCTAAACACCAGAAAGGAAGTTCTGATTATTTCAGGCTTAGTTTTGTCCATCAGAACAAAACCTGCGGTTCAGGAAATACGTCGCAACCAGGTGTGTCCAGTGGAAAATTCCAGTTTTAACATGAAAAATGCCTACAAATGGAAAAACAGTGGGAAGACACCGCTGTGAGCACCCTGAACAGACACGGATGGACCTGTCCACCTGTCCTGGATGGGGCACGGAGCAGGGAGATGGGAGCGCAGAAGCCTTCAGCTCCATTTTGGCCCCATTTCTGCCCCATTTCAGTCTCTTTTCTGCCCACGTCAGCTCAATTTCCACCCATTTTAGCCCATTTCAGCCCCATTTTGGCCCCATTTCAGCCCCATTTTGGCCCCATTTCAGCCCACTTCAGCCCTGTTGTGCGCGATGCTGCAGCGTGGCAATGTTGCTCAGCACCGGGCTCCCTCTCATGATGCGGACACCATCTCCCCGCGGTTCCATCCTCCTAGATCATTAGAAGAAAACAATTACTATGCAAATCTTAATGAATCAAGGCCGCAGCCCACAACTGGGAGCATAAATATCAAAGTGTGGGCTCCGATTGAAGGCAGAGGAAGAAGTGTAATTAACTCCGGCGCGGAGCGTGGGGCTGCGGGCGGGCGGGAGGGGATGGGGGGCTCGGGTTTCCCCCACCCTGCCCCCGCGCTGCCCCATAGGACGTGGCTCCCCATCCTGGCTCTTGGCTCCCAGCTCGGAATTAAAAGGTTATTTGAGACTTTGCCAATTGCTTTTGATCTGGTGATGAAAGACAATGATAAATCTTAAGAGACCAAAATTAATAGAGAGGAAATTGATTTTGTAACGTGTGGACTTGTTTTATTAGGCTCCTGCAGGCTGAGAGAGATTGGGAAGGCAGCGGTGCTCAGCTGGGGGACGGAACCGCGCACGTCCCATGTGGGCACGCTCCCATGCCATGCACTGGGTACGGGCAAAACTGAGCCGGGCTGCCCCTGTGCGGCCCTGGCTGTGGGGAGGGGGGAGGGGGGTGGCGGTTTTGCAGTAACAGAGTTAGCAGCCAAAGGACCGGGTGCCCGTGTCTGTTTATTAATTATAATGACTTGGTATCATTCATTAAGAGCTGGAATTTATTTATCAGGCAGAGCGGAGTGCCATACAGCATTAGGGTTCAATTTTGTTCTGCAAGGAGCCCAGGAATTAGGAATGACTCTGTGCATTGGGCAGGAAAGAGATGTACGTATCAAGCTAATGACATGAGAGAGGAGCAAAATTGAGATACATGGCGCATGCCCGCTCCGCTCCGGAGGAGTAAATGGACGTACATATTATTATTGCAATATAATTTGGGCAAAGTATTTTCCTAGGATCTAGAGCGTTTGCTATAGTTAATTGAGATCCCCACGTTCAGTGCCTTTCATTATAGCGAAGCTCTGGAGCGGAATACTCTCGGCTAATGATCAGAGCAAGATGGAAAGGGCACTGCTGGAGCTGCACCGCGCGGGGCGGGCTGGGAGATGCTGGATGCACGGCGCTGTGAGCCCGGAGCTGCAAAACCCACCGGCACCGGGATGAGCGCTCCGTGGAACACCGCCATCCCCAGCCCCGTGCTGATCGCAAGGAACAACCTGAGCACTTATCCTAATGACCTGCACTCTGCTGGAGGAGTAACCGCTGCGAGTTCAGAAGGTAATAAGGAATTCCACAGAAGGCCGAACACGGTGATGGCAAGGTGACACTGCTGCCAGTGCTGTGCCCAGCACGATGCCACCAGAGAGCTGTGGGTGCTGCATCCCTGGAGGTGCTCAAGGCCACGGATGGGGCCTGGGGCAGCCCAAGCAGTGGCCTGCATGAGGGGTTGGAACCGGAGGATCTTGGAGGTCCCTTCCAACCCAAACCATCCTGTAACTCCATGACTCTATAATGACTCTAAGACTCTATGAACTAGATGATCTTTGAGATCCCTTCCTACCCAACCACCCCATGATTCTTTGATGCTAAGGACTGTCCCTGGCTCCCTGTTGCTCTCCTCTTCCCTCTTTATGCCCATCAGATGGGGGCTGACAAAGCCTGAAGGCTGAATTGGAGCGATACCAAAAAAACCACAGCAGTTTGGAACCAGATGATCATTAAGACTCCTTCCCACCCAATCCATCCCAATCCGTTCTATGGTTTCCTGCCTCGTGTGTCACCTGGAAAGCTGCTGAATAGTGAACAACTCCTGCCTGGGGCTCGGGGGTCTCAACCCCTCCTTGAAAACACCAAACCTCCTTCTGGGAGCCGCAGCCCTCAATCATTCCGACGCCATCCATCCCCCTCCACCTGCACGCAACAGGCTTCACTTTTCATTAGAAATAAAAATAACCCTTGTCAGAAGGTTTTCCTCCCGCGGCCGAGCGCGGAGCCGGCAGATGAGTGTCGGCTGAGCCAGGCCCCGGCAGGGCCGGGAGCTGAGAATTTCTCTGGAGTTTTTCTAGGTTTAGCGAGGCGGAAAATAGACAAGGAGAACACAAAAGCAAAGGCCGTCACTCAGGGTAGCTTTATCTCAAATTAATCCTGCCAAAATGTGGCAGTGAGGAAAGGGCTGCGGAGCGGGGAGGGAGGCAGAGAATCAGATGCAGCGCGTGGGCAGCTCCAATCAAAAGGTCGCTCCTCCAGCAAAGTCCAGCCCAGGGCTCGGGGCCACAGCTCCTCTTTGGGATCCCATCCTCATCCCCTGCTCACATCCCAGGGATTCCCTCTCCTCGTGCCCACAGCACCGCAAATCCCACAGCAGCGGTGAGAAGCGACCTCAGCTTCGCTTCCAAATCAAACGTTGGGATGAAGGGCACCAGACCCACGCCCTGCAGGTCCCAGCGCTGCGGAGGGGGCAGGGAGGGGGTGGTCCCAGGCTGCGCAGCGCTGCGCTGGGTGCTGCTGCTTCTCCCATCACTGCTCTTTGGGAATTAAATTTAAAATTTGACCAAAAAAAAAAAAAAAAAAAAAGCCTCCTGGGGCTCCAGCGCTGCCGGAGCCTCTCACTCCATCTCTCTGCTTTCCACTGATGCTGTTATTTTATTTATTCTCCCTCTTCCCAGCTCCATCGCCTGTTGCTATAGCACCTGCATTGCCCTCTGTGCCCACCGAACCCGTGTGATCGCGGAGCTGTGCAGCCACAGCCGCTGCCCAAATCCCACACGTGGGGCGCTGGGACCCCTCAGCTGTGGGGTCTGGGGGGCGGTGCCCCACTGCCAACCCGTCCCAGCACAGTGCAGGCATCGCTTCCCAGACAGGTTGGAAATGAGGCGGGGGGAGCCAGGAGCATCCCTGCACGGCGGTGCTGTCGCTCGGGTGCCATCTCCTCCCTCTCCTTGTTTTGAGCTGAATAGGAAACAAAAAACCTCTTCAGTGTTGAAGACAACCCACACATCTGCCTGGCTTTAAGCGAGGTGTTATCTGAAGCTGGATCTGTTGTCAGATGGTGGCAGCCTGTAAGTGGAGTAGCGTGTTCACACAGGGACCTGGGGAGATCTGTGCTGTTATCCGCTGCTCCCTGCACAGCCCCACTGCTTCTCTCCCACCTCCATCCCTATCCCCCCTCCCCCATCCTGTACCAGTCTCTCACCAGTGGCCATGGGGCAGCTCATTGTCCCAAAGCATCCGCTGCACCAGGTCCTGTGCCACCGCTCGCAGCCCCCAGCAGCTCTCTCTGCGCTTATTTCACACCAGTGTAAATGGCCACATAGGTACCGGGGAGGAATGAAGTCCAGGTTGGGGCTTGGAGGAGACCAAGCTCAAAATGCAGTGTTCGAGCGTGGAGCTGGGAGGTGCGGGGGCACATCTGGCAGACGTGCACCCATTCAGCACTAACACATCTGGACAGCCAGGCGCACATCTGCCAGAGCTCATCAGGCAGGTCCGGGCTCCGCAGCACCAGCCCCGTGGGTACTGGAGGTGGCACGGGAAAGCGCAGCTGGAAGAGAAGCAATGAATCCTAGGGCATGATCAGGGTGGGGGAGGGGGGTGCTCAGCCTTCAGCTGCAGCAGCTGCTCCAAGTCCCAGTCCCATCCCCATCCCCAGTCCCAGTCCTGCTTCCAGTGCAACCCAGTGACCCCAGGGACAAGCTGGGATCCGCACTTACCCCTGAGCATGCCGTGCGATGGGCAGTGGGTTGGGCAGCATTGCATTAGACATTAAAGAGTCACCCATGTACTGGGGATGAGCGGGCAGGGTGCACTCCGAGCTGCTCCAAGTGCGTCTGGCGCATCCAAAGGAAAACCAGCCAAGCCATTTGGCCAGCGGCCAGGTGGCAACCGGGGCTGAAAAGGGGCTTAAAACCTGAAGGATTTACAGCCTCTGAAACCTTTTTATGTGATTAGAGAGAAGACCACGGGCTGTGTGTCAGGGCGAACTGGGACCACGTGTACCCAGCACAGGGCACGTGCAACAGGAGAAGGCTTGGGAGAGGTAAAGCAGAGTGAAATCTGAACGGGTGCATTTGGGCTCTGATGTCACACGCCCCAGTGGCACCGCATCGCAGTTGGTGCCAACGTCAGCCAGGGATGACGCGCGCTGGGCAGCCCCTGCAGCGCTGGGGATGTGGGTGCCATGCACCTCTGCTGCAGGTCAGGTTGTGTGCAGGTCAGCGGCCGCTTCTGCCTGCTCAGTGGCCAGGCTGAGCTTCCTGAGCTGCTGGAGTGAAAATTTCAGCTCATTAATTAAGCTCAGAAAATTAGAAAGCGGGCTAAATATAGCGGCCCAATGAGACTGCAAAGCAAAAGGAAAACACCCTTCCAGCCGCCTCGCACACCCACCCACCCACTCTGGCAGGCAAAGGAAAGACAGAAATTCCCATTTAAACACCGCTTCCCAATGCAGGAGTGAAGCTTAGGGGGGATCCGTGGTGCTGCGAGCAAGAAATTCAGAGAGAAAAAGATGTGGGCAAAGGGGCTCTCCCCTCTTCTGTGCCTGTGGGGATGTGGGGTCTGGGAACTGAGCTCCTGCTTCCCTGCAGGATGGGGAGAGAGGAAGGGGAAGGGGAAGGGGAAGGGGAACGGCAAGGCAAGGCAAGGCAAGGCAAGGCAAGGCAAGGCAAGGCAAGGCAAGGCAAGGCAA